>NW_021149118.1:0-8027 GCF_002837175.3 Physeter macrocephalus
ACCGTATATCAGCCAATGAAGCAGTGGGTAACTTGTGTCTCTTTTGACTGGCTAGACTCAACATGGACTAAGGCTGCGAGTCAACCGGGCAACGGGAAAGTGATCGCTCAGGGCTTTTCGTCCAATTTTGAAACTCCATTCATGCGGCGTGGAGGAAACCTGAAAGGATTGTTTTTGCATGGCATTTAGTCTCTGCAGGCATGGTTCAGAGAAGACAATGAGTTTTTTCGAAAGAAACCTTGAGCTTGCATGTCGTAGCTGGAGCTCATCCTGCTCTTCGCTCTACCAAATGTGAACCTCAACGTGAGCACTAGCCTCGAAGTAAGACCATGACGTGTCTTTCCTAACGGAGGCATGCAGCAGCTCCGTGAGCCCTTAATCACGGTTCTGCTTCAGTTTACCGGATGGAGGCTTTTCAGTTCTCCTTGGCATCTCACGTCAGCCACAGTTTAATTTCAGAACACTCCGTACCTCCACCATGCTCTGGGCCTCAAGCAAATTATAGCCTCATAAGGCTTTCAGAGTACCCCTGTGTTTGCCGACTGAGGGGCAACACACTGCACATTTCCTTGGGAATGATCGATTATTTGAGCTCTAAAATAGCTTCGGGAACACAGTTCTAGAATCCAGAACTCGCCAAGGAATTCGGGCCCCTGGCCTTAGGTGAGATCACCTGAGAAAAACACTCTGCTTATATTTCCTTCAAACACCTCTTATGGGAAGTCACCAATTCCTCAAGGAGAGTGTCAGCGTGCGTTCCAACTTCAAAAGAAGCACAGTTCGTGGTATAACACGGCAGACTTATGGGAGAGGCACAGGCCTCTTGAGCAATCTCTAGCACCCTTCCTTTACCCAGTTCGCTATACAGAATAATGGATAGAGAAAAACGTAAATTAGCCAAGCACCCAGTGCGTAACTTGTGTCTCTTTTGACTTGCTAGACTGAAAATGGACTTAGGCTGCGAGTCAACCTGGTAATGGGGAGTGATTGCACAGGGCTTTTCTTCCACTTTTGAAACTTACATTCATGCGACGTGGAAGCAACCTGAAAAGCATTGTTGTTGCACGGCTTTTCGTCTATGGCGGCATGGCTCAGAGAAGACAATGGGTTTTCTCGAAGGAAACCTTGTGCTTGCACTTCCTGGTTGGAAGCTCATCCTGCTCTGCTCTGTACCAAATGTGAACCTCAACGTGAGCACTAGCCACGAAGTAAGGTCGTGAAGTGTCTTGCCTAACGGAGGTGTTCAGCATCCCCTGAGCCCTTAATCGCTGTTCTGCTTTAGTTTTCCGGCAGGAGGCTCGTCCGTTCTCCGTGGCACATCGCGTCAGCCACCGTTTAGTGTCAGAAGCCTCCGTACCTCCACTATGCTCTGGGCCTCTTAAGCAAAATCCGCCTCGGAAACCATTCCAAGTAGCCCTGTGTTTGCCGAGTGAGGGGCAACACACTGCACTTATCCTTGGGAATGCCAGACTTTTTGAGTTCTAAAACAGTTTCGGGAACACAGTCGTAGAATCCCTAACTCGCCAAGGAATTCGGCCCTTTGCTCTAGGTGAACTCAACTGAGAAAAACACTCTGCTTGTATTTCCTTCTAACACAATTTATGGGAAGTCACCAATTCCTCAAGGAGAGTGTCAGCGTGCGTTCCTACTTCAAAAGAAGCACAGTTCGTGCTGTAACACTGCAGGGTTATGGAAGACGCACAGCGCTCTTGGGAAAGCCCAGCATCCTTCGTTTAGGCAGTTCGTTATACAGAATAGTGGGTATAGAAAAAGGTAAATCAGCCAAGGGCCCAGTGGGTAACTTGTGTCTCTTTTGACTTCCTACACTCAACATGTACGTAGGCTGTGAGTCAACCTGGCAATGGGAGAGTGATCGCACAGGACTTTTTTAAAATTTTGAAAGCTCCTTTCATGCGGCGTGGAAGCAACCTGAAAAGCATTGTTGTTGCAAGTCTTTTAGTCTATGCTGGCATGGCTCAGAGAAGACAATGAGTTTTCTCGAAAGAAACCTTGTGCCTGCACTTCCTACCTGGAAGCTCATCCTGCTCTGCTCTATACGAAATGTGAACCTCAACGTCAGCACTAGCCTCGAAGTCAGGCCCTGACGTGTCTTGCCTCACGGAGGCGTGCAGCAGCTCCGTGAGTCCTTAATCACGGTTCTGCTTTAGTTTTCCGGCAGGAGGCTCGTCCGTTCTCCGTGGCACGTCGCGTCAGCCACCGTTTAGTGTCAGAAGCCTCCGTACCTCCACGATGCTCTGGGCCTCTTAAGCAAAATCCGCCTCGTAAACCATTCCAAGTAGCCCTGTGTTTGCCGAGTGAGGGCAACACACTGCACTTATCCTTGGGAATGCCAGATTTTCTGAGTTCTAAAACAGTTTCGGGAACACAGTTGTAGAATCCCTAACTCGCTAAGGAATTCGGTGCCCGTGCCCTAGGTGAGCTCAACTGAGAAAAACACTCTGCCTATGTTTCCTTCTAACACCACTTATGGGAAGTCACCAATTCCTCAAGGAGAGTGTCAGCGTGCGTTCCTACTTCAAAAGAAGCACAGTTCGTGCTGTAATACTGCAGGGTTATGGAAGATGCACAGGGCTCTTGGGAAACCTCCAGCATCCTTCGTTTAGGCAGTTCGCTACACAGAACAGCGGGTATAGAATAACGTATATCAGCCAGTGACCCAGTGGGTGGGTATCTTGTGTCTCTTTTGACTTGCTAGACTCAACACTTACTTAGGCTGCGAGTCAACCTGGCAATGGGAGAGTGATCGCACAGGACTTTTTTTCCAATTTTGAAAGCTCCATTCATGCGGCGTGGAAGCAACCTGAAAAGCATTGTTGTTGCAGGGCTTTTAGTCTATGCTGGCATGGCTCAGAGAAGACAATGAGTTTTCACGAAAGAAACCTCGTGCTTGCACTTCCTACCTGGAAGCTCATTCTGCTCTGCTCGATACGGAATGAGAACCTCAACGTGAGCACGAGCCTCGAAGTCAGGCCCTCACGTATCTTGCCTAACGGAGGCGTGCAGCAGCTCCGAGAGCCCTTAATCACGGTTCTGCTTTACTTTACAGGCAGGGGGCTTTCAGTTCTCCTGGGCATCTCGCCCGAGCCTCCGTTTAATCTCAGAAAACTCCGTACCTCCACGATGCACTGGGCCTCTTAAGCGAAATAGAGCCTCGGAAGCCCATCAGAGTAACCCTTTGTTTGCCGAGTGAGGGGCAACACACCGCATTTTTCCTTGGGAATCCTAGAATTTCTGAGCTCTAAAACAGCTTCGCGAACACAGCTCTAGAATCCCTAACTCGCCAAGGCATTCAGCCAGCTTACTCTAGTTGCGCTCAAAAGGGAAAAACATTCTGCTTATATTTCCTTCCAACACCACTTATGGGAAGTCAGCAATTCCTCAAGGAGAGTGTCAGCGTGTGTTCCAACTTCAACAGAAGCACACTTCGTGCTGCAACACTGCAGGCGTCTGGGAGATGCACAGGCCTCTTTGGCAACCTCCAGCATCCTTCGTTTCGGAAGTTTGCTACACAGAATAACGGATATAGAAAAAGGTAGATCAGCCCAGGGCCCAGTGGGTCTCTTGTGTCTCTTTTGACTTGCTCGACTCAACATGTACTTAGGCTGCGAGTCACCCTGGCAATGGGAGAGTGATAGCACAGGGCTTTTTTTCTAATTGCAAAAGCTCCATTCACGCGGCGTGGAAGCAACCTGAAAAGCATTGTTGCTGCAGGGCTTTTAGTCTATGCTGGCATGACTCAGAGAAGACAATGAGTTTTCTCGAAAGAAACCTTGTGCTTGCACTTCCTACCGGGAAGCTCCTCCTGCTCTGCTCGATACGGAATGTGAACCTCAACGTGAGCACTAGCCTCGAAGTCAGGCCCTCACGTATCTTGCCTAACGGAGGCGTGCAGCAGCTCCGAGAGCCCTTAATCACGGTTCGGCTTTACTTTACCGGCAGGGGGCTTTCAGTTCTCCTGGGCATCTCGCCCGAGCCTCCGTTGAATCTCAGAAAACTCCGTACCTCCACGATGCACTGGGCCTCTTAAGCGAAATAGAGCCTCGGAAGCCCATCAGAGTAACCCTTTGTTTGCCGAGTGAGGGGCAACACACTGCATTTTTCCTTGGGAATCCTAGATTTTCTGAGCTCTAAAACAGCTTCGCGAACACAGCTCTAGAATCCCTAACTCGCCAAGGCATTCAGCCAGCTTACTCTAGTTGCGCTCAAAAGGGAAAAACATTCTGCTTATATTTCCTTCCAACACCACTTATGGGAAGTCAGCAATTCCTCAAGGAGAGTGTCAGCGTGTGTTCCAACTTCAACAGAAGCACACTTCGTGCTGCAACACTGCAGGCGTCTGGGAGATGCACAGGCCTCTTTGGCAACCTCCAGCATCCTTCGTTTCGGAAGTTTGCTACACAGAATAACGGATATAGAAAAAGGTAGATCAGCCCAGGGCCCAGTGGGTCTCTTGTGTCTCTTTTGACTTGCTCGACTCAACATGTACTTAGGCTGCGAGTCACCCTGGCAATGGGAGAGTGATAGCACAGGGCTTTTTTTCTAATTGCAAAAGCTCCATTCACGCGGCGTGGAAGCAACCTGAAAAGCATTGTTGCTGCAGGGCTTTTAGTCTATGCTGGCATGACTCAGAGAAGACAATGAGTTTTCTCGAAAGAAACCTTGTGCTTGCACTTCCTACCGGGAAGCTCCTCCTGCTCTGCTCGATACGGAATGTGAACCTCAACGTGAGCACTAGCCTCGAAGTCAGGCCCTCACGTATCTTGCCTAACGGAGGCGTGCAGCAGCTCCGAGAGCCCTTAATCACGGTTCGGCTTTACTTTACCGGCAGGGGGCTTTCAGTTCTCCTGGGCATCTCGCCCGAGCCTCCGTTGAATCTCAGAAAACTCCGTACCTCCACGATGCACTGGGCCTCTTAAGCGAAATAGAGCCTCGGAAGCCCATCAGAGTAACCCTTTGTTTGCCGAGTGAGGGGCAACACACTGCATTTTTCCTTGGGAATCCTAGATTTTCTGAGCTCTAAAACAGCTTCGCGAACACAGCTCTAGAATCCCTAACTCGCCAAGGCATTCAGCCAGCTTACTCTAGTTGCGCTCAAAAGGGAAAAACATTCTGCTTATATTTCCTTCCAACACCACTTATGGGAAGTCAGCAATTCCTCAAGGAGAGTGTCAGCGTGTGTTCCAACTTCAACAGAAGCACACTTCGTGCTGCAACACTGCAGGCGTCTGGGAGATGCACAGGCCTCTTTGGCAACCTCCAGCATCCTTCGTTTCGGAAGTTTGCTACACAGAATAACGGATATAGAAAAAGGTAGATCAGCCCAGGGCCCAGTGGGTCTCTTGTGTCTCTTTTGACTTGCTCGACTCAACATGTACTTAGGCTGCGAGTCACCCTGGCAATGGGAGAGTGATAGCACAGGGCTTTTTTTCTAATTGCAAAAGCTCCATTCACGCGGCGTGGAAGCAACCTGAAAAGCATTGTTGCTGCAGGGCTTTTAGTCTATGCTGGCATGACTCAGAGAAGACAATGAGTTTTCTCGAAAGAAACCTTGTGCTTGCACTTCCTACCGGGAAGCTCCTCCTGCTCTGCTCGATACGGAATGTGAACCTCAACGTGAGCACTAGCCTCGAAGTCAGGCCCTCACGTATCTTGCCTAACGGAGGCGTGCAGCAGCTCCGAGAGCCCTTAATCACGGTTCGGCTTTACTTTACCGGCAGGGGGCTTTCAGTTCTCCTGGGCATCTCGCCCGAGCCTCCGTTGAATCTCAGAAAACTCCGTACCTCCACGATGCACTGGGCCTCTTAAGCGAAATAGAGCCTCGGAAGCCCATCAGAGTAACCCTTTGTTTGCCGAGTGAGGGGCAACACACTGCATTTTTCCTTGGGAATCCTAGATTTTCTGAGCTCTAAAACAGCTTCGCGAACACAGCTCTAGAATCCCTAACTCGCCAAGGCATTCAGCCAGCTTACTCTAGTTGCGCTCAAAAGGGAAAAACATTCTGCTTATATTTCCTTCCAACACCACTTATGGGAAGTCAGCAATTCCTCAAGGAGAGTGTCAGCGTGTGTTCCAACTTCAACAGAAGCACACTTCGTGCTGCAACACTGCAGGCGTCTGGGAGATGCACAGGCCTCTTTGGCAACCTCCAGCATCCTTCGTTTCGGAAGTTTGCTACACAGAATAACGGATATAGAAAAAGGTAGATCAGCCCAGGGCCCAGTGGGTCTCTTGTGTCTCTTTTGACTTGCTCGACTCAACATGTACTTAGGCTGCGAGTCACCCTGGCAATGGGAGAGTGATAGCACAGGGCTTTTTTTCTAATTGCAAAAGCTCCATTCACGCGGCGTGGAAGCAACCTGAAAAGCATTGTTGCTGCAGGGCTTTTAGTCTATGCTGGCATGACTCAGAGAAGACAATGAGTTTTCTCGAAAGAAACCTTGTGCTTGCACTTCCTACCGGGAAGCTCCTCCTGCTCTGCTCGATACGGAATGTGAACCTCAACGTGAGCACTAGCCTCGAAGTCAGGCCCTCACGTATCTTGCCTAACGGAGGCGTGCAGCAGCTCCGAGAGCCCTTAATCACGGTTCGGCTTTACTTTACCGGCAGGGGGCTTTCAGTTCTCCTGGGCATCTCGCCCGAGCCTCCGTTGAATCTCAGAAAACTCCGTACCTCCACGATGCACTGGGCCTCTTAAGCGAAATAGAGCCTCGGAAGCCCATCAGAGTAACCCTTTGTTTGCCGAGTGAGGGGCAACACACTGCATTTTTCCTTGGGAATCCTAGATTTTCTGAGCTCTAAAACAGCTTCGCGAACACAGCTCTAGAATCCCTAACTCGCCAAGGCATTCAGCCAGCTTACTCTAGTTGCGCTCAAAAGGGAAAAACATTCTGCTTATATTTCCTTCCAACACCACTTATGGGAAGTCAGCAATTCCTCAAGGAGAGTGTCAGCGTGTGTTCCAACTTCAACAGAAGCACACTTCGTGCTGCAACACTGCAGGCGTCTGGGAGATGCACAGGCCTCTTTGGCAACCTCCAGCATCCTTCGTTTCGGAAGTTTGCTACACAGAATAACGGATATAGAAAAAGGTAGATCAGCCCAGGGCCCAGTGGGTCTCTTGTGTCTCTTTTGACTTGCTCGACTCAACATGTACTTAGGCTGCGAGTCACCCTGGCAATGGGAGAGTGATAGCACAGGGCTTTTTTTCTAATTGCAAAAGCTCCATTCACGCGGCGTGGAAGCAACCTGAAAAGCATTGTTGCTGCAGGGCTTTTAGTCTATGCTGGCATGACTCAGAGAAGACAATGAGTTTTCTCGAAAGAAACCTTGTGCTTGCACTTCCTACCGGGAAGCTCCTCCTGCTCTGCTCGATACGGAATGTGAACCTCAACGTGAGCACTAGCCTCGAAGTCAGGCCCTCACGTATCTTGCCTAACGGAGGCGTGCAGCAGCTCCGAGAGCCCTTAATCACGGTTCGGCTTTACTTTACCGGCAGGGGGCTTTCAGTTCTCCTGGGCATCTCGCCCGAGCCTCCGTTGAATCTCAGAAAACTCCGTACCTCCACGATGCACTGGGCCTCTTAAGCGAAATAGAGCCTCGGAAGCCCATCAGAGTAACCCTTTGTTTGCCGAGTGAGGGGCAACACACTGCATTTTTCCTTGGGAATCCTAGATTTTCTGAGCTCTAAAACAGCTTCGCGAACACAGCTCTAGAATCCCTAACTCGCCAAGGCATTCAGCCAGCTTACTCTAGTTGCGCTCAAAAGGGAAAAACATTCTGCTTATATTTCCTTCCAACACCACTTATGGGAAGTCAGCAATTCCTCAAGGAGAGTGTCAGCGTGTGTTCCAACTTCAACAGAAGCACACTTCGTGCTGCAACACTGCAGGCGTCTGGGAGATGCACAGGCCTCTTTGGCAACCTCCAGCATCCTTCGTTTCGGAAGTTCAGTGCACTTGGCATCTTAAGCAAAATATAGCCTCGTAAGCCCATCAGAGTAACCCTGT
>NW_021149119.1:0-783 GCF_002837175.3 Physeter macrocephalus
TATCTGCAAGCGCATATCTGTGTATGTTGCTGTTGATAAGATGCATTTGCGTCTTACCCTGTTGACGTCTTCGAGTACGGACTTACTTCCTTACGTACTCAAGGCAACACATCGGAGGGAGCCCTCTCAGACACACGTGCGTGCCCGTGGAGCACCAGGAAGAAAGAGAATGTTATCTCGTTGCAGATACCCGTTCCCATGCACGCGTGAATTGAAAGACTCCTAGAGAAAAGAGTCGATTGTACGCAAATGCTCAGTGTGTCTCAGTATGCCTGACTGGAGAATACGTACCGTTTTTCGAGTGCTATGTGTGTCTACCTATGCGCAGCTAGAAAGTATTTGTCTCCCGAGTATATTCGCGCGTGTTAACCGCCAGAGGCTGTGCTAGCTGTTCAGAGGTGGTTGGACGGCTTGACGATGCGCTTCCCTTTGCGCGTGCCTCCATATCCATACGTGCTCACCGTGTACTACTCCACATACGCTTTCGTACGATTGATTGTGGCAAACTGTTGCAACTCAGACAGCAAATGACTCTGCTCTTACGTGTGCACTGAGCTTCTGCTAAATGTGTATACTCACGTATATCCGGTGGTGCGAGCATACAGCTGTGTTGTGCTTAGTCGTCTTCATGATGGCCGGAGATACACAGCCCCTGCTAAGCTGTAGCAACCCTCTCGGCGTACTAAATGTGCTGACACATGACGCAGTCAAGATGCGCCGTCACTCTTAGTTTGCTACGCACGTGCGGCATATGCGTGTACGGATGTTTACAAGCAGTCAAAG
>NW_021149119.1:7434-8027 GCF_002837175.3 Physeter macrocephalus
TGTCCGTCTCAGTAGCAGAAACATAAAGGGAGGAGTCACAGTAGCGCGCTGTCGTAGAGGACGGCTTGCACAGATAGAAAGAGAAACAGAGAGGTGGCGCGTGTTCTCTCTCTGTCTGTCCCTCTCTCTCTTTATATATGTCTTCACCCCCCCCCCCTCCTCCTTCCTTTGGGAGAATAATTATTAGAAGAAGTTGGAAGCGGACACGAGAACGACAGCAGCACCACCAGGCTACTACTACTCACCACAGCGGCGCGACGACGACGGGACGAGGTCGATTTTCACTTCTTCTCACAGACAGATTGGGGGAGAAGGAGAAGTGTACAGAGGAACATCTGAGTGAAGTAGTGTAATTTTTAGCGTAGCAAGCTGCCGCGGTGGTCCTGTCTGCCTTTTGAGGCCCGCGGGTTTGCAAGAAGAAGCCCACAAAACACGGCGGCATTTGCAGCCCAGCGCGCGCCAGCAGCAGTCCAACGCAGAGTCCCAGGCATCAACACACTATTCCTCCTCTCTGTGTGTTGCTGCTGTTGTTATGAGACGTCGAGAATTCCGATAGGGTTCCTATCCCTTTGTTCCCTTTTTAAAAGAAAAAG
>NW_021149120.1:0-497 GCF_002837175.3 Physeter macrocephalus
ACACAAGTGAATATGCAGGGACGTCTCCGTTAGCGTGAACGAAAGCGCCCTTCTGTTTGGGTTACTGCTGCCTTTGTAATGTTGCTGCTTCTCTACATTGCTGTCGGATCCACATATATTGTTGCTTATGTGTACTGCTGCTATTGCATAGTGTGTGCACTGCTGCGGCTGCTTCATTGCTGGGCTTCAGCGACACAATGTGCTGCTACTGCTGCTGTCTAATAATTGCCTGCGACCTTCATACACTCCTGCAGCATCTCTCTGTTGCCTCTCCGTCTGTCTACAAGCACGGCTTGTGTAGTCGCTGCTGCTGCTGCTTTTGCAAATGCTGCTGCTGTTGCTGGCCCTCGTTTTTCTCTTTGACAGGCAGCCGAGCGGGTGAAGGCTTTACAGCTGCAGCAGGAAAGTCTTCGCGCTGCACAGGAAAGGGAAGATTTTTACGAGACGCACTGCGTCAGGTCGTGGTGATAGCAGTCTTCTTTATTTATTCGGAAACA
>NW_021149120.1:2049-3510 GCF_002837175.3 Physeter macrocephalus
AGGCTTCTGCAACGGGTGCCTCG
This sequence comes from Physeter macrocephalus, assembly GCF_002837175.3. Lineage (NCBI taxonomy): Eukaryota > Metazoa > Chordata > Mammalia > Artiodactyla > Physeteridae > Physeter > Physeter macrocephalus. Next base: position 2,073 of record NW_021149120.1, read on the forward strand.
GCATCGTACATCTCACCCTCCTGCTGCCCCCGCGGAAACAGAAGAGAAAAAAAGAGGCGCATCTCTACTGCGGCGTAATGACATGAAGCACCTGTCCACGGATGGTAGCGTACGCGACAGACTGCCGCATATCTCTGTCGTAGGTGTTCTACTGTGGTGCGGGTTAGAACTGAACCGCTGATTTACTCAGGAAGGCCTTGCGTCTATTCTTCAAGGGGTTTCCAAAGCTAATGGAATCCGAATGCGGCAAGCGCTATTCCTGGCGCTGTGGGAGCGCGGGTGAACAAATTCAGGTGTATTTAACGTGCACCTCATACATCTCTGCTTTTTGGCAACACTGCACGAACGCGTGGATGACGTAAACACCTGATCGTAGGCCTTACGCAAATGGAACACTAAAAGATAAGTATGTGGATCTCTTGCACTTCCGCTCGTTTGAAGCACCACAGTCATAGATCAAGAGGAAAATAAAACGTACTGAGACGGGTTCCTACGGTGTGGTGTAGCGTCCACAGATTAACGCTCATCGCATATATCCCTCACTACCCCACCCACCGATACAGCCAGGGCGAGGGGCAGAAATAATTTGGACACAGTGTGTGTTTACGAAAAACGTACGGCCCGGTGCTTCCAGAAGCTCCACAGGCGAAATAAGAAAAAATCAGAGTAGTAGCAGACGCTGCTTAGGGATCTGCTTTTCACGGGCGTTACAGAAATGGACTCAACGGACGAAAAAGTTTCTCGGGTGAGCACGCAAGATGATATGATAAACGTGGTCGGGTAAGTTAGAAGGATGGCCACAGTCCGTATTTCTCATCGAAAGCGGGCATGAATCCAACCTCAGAAGCACTGAAAGGTGACTGTTCATTTGAACAGGGTTATAGCACTTCGAATGGCGCCCACTAAACTACTACTGAATCTCTTTAGCAAACCAACGCAAATATGATTGATTCCACGTGCACACGCACCCCATTCACTGAGCCGCGTGGACGCAGGAGGGACACGGACGGAGCAAAACGTCGAATACACAGTGACGCATATACATAAGCATATATATATATATATATATATATATATATATATATATATATGAGAACGGGGTACGTCACGCGGTGCACTACCTAGGTGTAACACGTGTCCACGTAAAACAAGGTTGCCAATAGCAGAAAATTCTCGGCACGCTGCCCAGCTGGGAAGGAAATATTTGTTTTCATGCACCCTCCGAATCCCCACCGTTGTGTTTACGGTGAAAATCCTGTGCTGGCTGACAATCCACAAAAGGCGAGTTCAACATGCAGAGCAAGCTCCGACAAGCGTGCGTTCAGAGCTTCCTGTCGGGTCGTTCTCTCACAACTTCAGCACATGATTTTGCGTCGGCAACTACATTTTCCTCAGCTTTTACTTTATCCTCGTCCTTTCCTCCCTTTTTCGACCAGCC
>NW_021149120.1:5323-5994 GCF_002837175.3 Physeter macrocephalus
CGCAAAAGCCTCGCAGCAACAGCTGCACGAGCACCAGCAGCAGCAATGGTATCACCAGCAGAAGGGGAGTATTAACAGCGCCACGAGCGGTGGCAGAGACGTCACCTGCGACAGCAGCAGCAGCGCCGTCAGTAGCCACGGCCACCACAGAATCATCTGTAGGAGGCGGAGGAGGAGCAGCAACAAGAGCACGAGCAGCAGCAGCAGCAGGAGCAGCAGCAGTAGCAGGAGCAGCAGCAGCAGCAGGAGGAGCAGCAGCAGCAGCTCCAGGGCCATCGCCAGCAGGATGATGTGCAGGAGACTCAGCTTTGTGAAGTCCGCGAAAGTATGGCGACGTGGAGAAAAATAGTGAAGAAGGCAGATAACGGAGTAGAGAGCAGAACGAAGCGGCAGAGCAAATGCCACGAAGCCGAGAAATGCCGCAGCTTCTTCTCAACTGAACATATGCATGCACCTCCCTTCGTGTGGAAAGGCGTTCAAAAGCTATACATAGGCTTCATGGAGGCCGCCATGTCCACTGTATACCGCTGTCCAAATACACCGACGTATGTAGCCTACACATGTGCCACACTACAGAGACAAACATATACATGTGCACATAATACGCATATACGTAGGGGTGGTCTCTCTCTACATAGATCTCCCTATATATATATATATATATATATATA
>NW_021149120.1:7813-8027 GCF_002837175.3 Physeter macrocephalus
GCAGCAGCAGCAGGGCAGTTGATCAGAAGGGAGACGAGCTGCGACAGAAATGCAGCAGCTGCGCCTACAAGTTCGGCATGCAAGGAGGACACTATCACCGCAACAGTGCGACTCAGGAGCGCCTCTGCTGCTGCAATATCATCTTGCCAGACATCTGCTGCTGCTGCTTCTGCCATGGTGTCCTGCGGTTCTCTCTTTTCTGTGGCAGTCGCAG
>NW_021149122.1:0-154 GCF_002837175.3 Physeter macrocephalus
TGAGCTGGACGGAAGAAGGTCAGTGGGCCCGCCTCGGCCGCTGCCGCCAAGGTCGGCACAACTCCCGTGGCCCGCGGTGGTCTCTGCCTGGGCCGCACCGTGGCCCAGAGAGGCTTCGGGGGGCCCTGGGCCCGCCCAGGCCGAACCTGCCCTG
>NW_021149122.1:6484-8024 GCF_002837175.3 Physeter macrocephalus
CCTTTCCCCTCCCCCCCCCCCCCCAGGCCCCCTCCCTCTGCCCCCTGCCGGGGGGAAAGCGGAATGCCCGCCCCCGCCCAACCTGGCAAAAGCAAGATGGCTCATCACCCTGGCCACTTCAGAGGGGCGCGCCTCAAAGTCTGGCCCTCCATCCTGCGGGGCCTCGACTGTTTGGCGTCTCAGCGCAGTGCGCTTGGCATCTGGGAATGAGTTCCTCTTGATGGTAGTATTCCACCAGAAATGCCATCCTGCCCTTCCTCATCACCCCTCCCTCATCTCCTAGACCTGTCCTTGTGCCCTTTGTGAGGGGGAAAATACTCCAACCCCTTTCCAACCTGCCTCCAACATGGCGGCTCATGGTTTTTGCCAAATTTGGGTAAGCACTTCCACATTTGGATGAGCAGAGCCTCATCCCTCTATGGTCCTCTTAGCCTGCCTCCTGGCCAGAAAAGTAAGGGATCCTCATCCAGCTAGCAGTGGATCTTAACCTATTCCCTATCCGTTCCTTTGTCTTTAGCACTGGAGTAGGGCAAGAGACCTCAGCAGATGCACCACACGTGGTCCTAGCCCCTGCTTACTAGTGCTAGCTGAGGTACAGTCTAGAGTCACAGAGAGGCCAGCCTGATGGTTTTACACACAGGTCAGTCCAGAGGAGGTAGATTCCATATCAGAGACACCAAAGGAATCAGTGTTGGTGGAGGGTCACTCTGTTTACCACTGTTTAACACAATGCCAGAAATTAAATATAAATTGCTCTAAAACAGTGTAAAACACTCTATCTTTAGGTAATGCCAAGTCTAGCATTTTCTTTTTAAAAACATTTTATGGCTTCCCCCACCCAATCACTAATGTAGGGTCTCTGTGTCATAAAAGAACAAATAATATCAGTGGTGGAAGAAGTCTTCCCAGAAGAAAATCATCAGTATTTGGTAACCTTTTGTTTCAATAGAGAAGATGTGTATCCCTGTTCCTAGGCAATGCAAAGGAAGGGTAATGCAAATATATTACGGTTGTTTTGTTTTGACTCTTTTAATAATGTCTGGGTCTTAATCTCCAGAGTTTCTTAAGCCCATCTTGTTTTGTATTGGGAAGGATGTCTCTACCCTTTCATTATACATTTACTGAGATATTCATCCTCTTCTGGAATCACCAGATCAAAGTCTGTTATCAATGCTTCTTGTCCATAATAATCAACTGAGCCCCTAATTCCTTGTTTCCAATTGATTTCAAGTTCCTCCGTTTGGAAAGACACCTGGGATCTCAAGCAGACAGGCCTCTTTATATGTCCGGGTGTTAACTTTGGTCAAGAGGGCACAGTTATATCACCTTGCTCACAGCCTTGGGTAGGGAGTTTGTGTGGGTCAGGACCTAGTCACTGGCTTAATAAACAGGAGGGTCTCAGCATCCTTTCCACTTAACATTAACTTGCAAAATGTTTAGAAATATTAGAAGTGTGTAAAAAAAGGGAAATCAGGGGTTTCGGTATCCCTGTAACGAGGTGTTTAAAAAAATTAGTGACACTTGGCTCTGCAACAGTGCG
>NW_021149126.1:0-551 GCF_002837175.3 Physeter macrocephalus
TCCATTGTGGCCTTTGGATGAATCGAACTATTTGTCTACCAGAACTTGTACACAGGAGAGAGAAACGAGTATTCTGCATGGCGAGGGCTATCACATGCGTGCTCCTTCAGTTTTCGTCCGTACTCTGAGAAAACGTGAGTTCCTCCACTGCGGCCTCCACTCCGCTCACGCGTAAAAACGCGGATTCAAGACAATGCGGGCTTCTAAATAACTATGTAGTTCGCCTCAACTCGTTAATCTTGTGAGGTGCTACGGACAGCGAATACGCCAACGTCGCTGAGGCACCCCGCGGCACAAAACCACATGTATACGCGCACTCAGTTGTATGTTAGTAGTATAACTACAACCCTCCATCTTCAACCACGTTTACAGCAGAACAGCAACATACTGTTTCTGCCTCCAGTACGCTGTTGACAACGCTAGCCTTTTAACAAGCTTGTATACTGGCGTATGCGCACAGTGTGTACTACACATACGTGGTGGGTGTACACACGTAGATACATATGCATATGAATCAAAAGAAATACGTCAAGGTATTAATAGGATCGACA
>NW_021149126.1:5626-6227 GCF_002837175.3 Physeter macrocephalus
GCACGCGTTAAATATATGCAGGAGGAGCATGATTCTTGCTGTCTGTGTGTGTATAATACGCGGGGGTATCTATTTGTGCACGCGTTAAATATATGCAGGAGGAGCGTGATTCTTGCTCTGTCTGTCTGTGTATACGCACAAATGCTGCCCACCACCCGCATGTGAAAATAAGAAGAATGCACGTCTGCACGTACATGTGCTGCATGCGTACGTGTGGGCTGCAGCGCAGCAGGCGCGGCTGTGTTTCCGGTAGGAATGCTGTCGTATGTAGACCCGCAGAAGAGATGAGGGGAGGGGCCTTGGTATCTCTCGAAATCTATGGCTCTCTCTGTCTCTCCCTTCCCGTATATCTTTTCTAGCACGCTGTATCGCACACAGACACACCCTAGTGTTGGACGCGTCCACACGAACTGGGGTGTCTACTTCTGTTTCTCTGTGTCTGTGTGTCGGTGTCTATCTGTGGTTGTCTGTATGTATGTGTGTGTGTGTCTCTCTCTCTCTTCCTCTTCTCTGTGTCTGTATGTGTCGAACCCCCGTTGTGGCTGTGTGGACAGTGACATCTCTGAAGAGAAGGCGCTGCTGTCAAACAGGCAGCTGTTTC
>NW_021149126.1:7241-8022 GCF_002837175.3 Physeter macrocephalus
TGTGTCTTTGTGTCTCTGTTGTGTGTGCATTCATATGGATACACATATGTAGTAGATACATAATAATGGGTACATGTATGTATATACGTGTGTGTAGCTGCCCGCCTCGAGTTCTCTTTACTGACGCGTAGGAGAGGTACACAGACAGGCGTAACTTGAAAAAAGAAAGTGCCGACGCACCTTTTTTGAGGCAGTTGACTGCAGGATATTGGTGTATAATTATGCATTCTACATCCTTTATAATACCTGTCTGTGTGTGTGTTCCTGCATGCATAAAAGGGTATGGGCTTCGGTCTCCAGCTCTGCACACAAGTAAATGCAGTCCGAGCAAAGACACGCGGCATACGTGGATACGTGTTTGCGCCGAGTACACACGAAGTAGTGTACTTACACCCGGTTGCTTGTTTTCGAATGGACGGAGTACACGCACAGCGGGTGAGCTGTATCAACAGATGAGAGTATTCCTCCTCAGGAAAAGCGCGATAGAGACGTCTGCGTGCACAAACTCTTCGGCGTGCAGAAGCGTCGCGTGCACGGGGATCCAACACGCGACAATATTTGTAACTCGCCCGCACGCGCCAGTAGATTTGCGCGCGGGTGCATCTTGCGTGTGTGTGTAGCGCTGTATGTGGCGAAATCTACCTACACTCCTTGAACAATCTGCGCATATCCAAATATGTATACGTACATACATACATACATAAAATACATACATACGTACCTACAATACATACATACATACCTATATACCTAAAATACACACATACACACAAAGAAGAAG
>NW_021149127.1:0-1064 GCF_002837175.3 Physeter macrocephalus
GTGCTGTGGCTGGTGTGGCTCCACGGCCCTTCCTCTAGGCTTTCAGGTCCTTGCACATATTCACGTGTTTTTCCTGGGAAGGGTGGGAACAGTTCAGCAGCAGCTGGCCTGGGGGTCAGCTCACGTTTACTCAGGGACGCCTCAGCAAGGTCCCCCAGCTTTGCAATGAGGACGCTCCTTGCGAGGGGACTGCTGGCTGCATGGGAGACGATTCCCCACCTCTGACCACCTTCAGAACTGTTTACCACTGGAGCAAGGGCCCTGATAGGGTTTTCCTCTGTATGACTGGTGGGTTCTGTTCTTTTTTGGTTCAAGGTAGGTTTTATTCCTCTTTTTTGTATTTATAGATATAAGCATGGAAATAATTCATTCATATAAATACATCTATGGGAAGGGAAGAACTTTTTTCTGCTTTATTTTTTAAAATTTTATTTAATTTTTTTAATGTTTGAATTTTACTTTATTATTTTATACAGCAGCTTCTTATTGGTTATCTCTTTTATACATATAAGTGTGTACATGTCACTCCCAGTCTCCCAATTCATCCCACGACCACCTCCCCACAGCTTTCCCCCCTTGGTGTCCATACGCTTGTTCTCTACATCTGTGTCTCTATTTCTGCTTTGCAAACCTCTTCATCTGTACCATTTTCTAGGTTCCACATATATGCATTAATATACAATATTTGTTTTTCTCTTTCTGACTTACTTCACTCTGTATGACAGTCTCTAGATCCATCGACGTCTCTACAAATGATCCAGTTTCATTCTTTTTTATGGCTGAGTAATATTCCATTGTATATATGTACCACATCTTTAAACATTCGTCTGTCTGTGGGCATTTAGGTTGCTTCCATTACCTGGCTATTGTAAAAAGTGCTGCAATGAACATGGTGGTGAATGTGCCTTTTTGAATTATGGTTTTCTCAGGGTATATGCCCAGTAGTGGGATTGCTGGATCATATGGTAATTCTATTTTTAGTTTTTTAAGGAACCTCCATACTGTTCTCCATAGTGACTGTATCAATTTACATTCCCACCAATAGTGGAAGAGGGTTCCTTTTC
>NW_021149127.1:1511-2767 GCF_002837175.3 Physeter macrocephalus
AAGAGTTTTATAGTGTCTGGTCTTACATTTAGGTCTTTAATCCATTTTGAGTTTATTTTTCTGTATGGTGTTAGGGAGTGTTCTAATTTCATTCTTTTACATGTAGCTTCCATTTTTCCCAGCACCACTGATTGAAGTGACTGTCTTTTCTCCTTTCTCATAGATTAGTTGACCATAGGTGTATAGGTTTATCTCTGGGCTTTCTTTTTTTTTTTTTTGCTGTACGTGGGCCTCTCACTGTCGTGGCCTCCCCCACTGTGGAGCACAGGCTCCGGATGCACAGGCTCAGCGGCCATGGCCCACGGGCCCAGCCGCTCCGTGGCATGCAGGACCCTCCCGGACCGGGGCACGAACCTGCATCCCCTGCTTCAGCAGGCGGACTCCCAACCACTGCGCCACCAGGAAAGCCCTGGGCTTTCTTTTTTTTTCCTTTTACACCTTTACTGGAGTATAATTGCTTTACAGTGGTGTGTTAATTACTGCTGTATAACAAAGTGAATCAGCTATACATATACATATATCACCATATCCCCTCGCTCTTGCATCTCCCTCCCACCCTCCATATCCCACCCCTTTAGATGGTGACAAAGCACCGATCTGATCTCCCTGTGCTATATGGCTGCTTCCCAGTAGCTATCAGTGTTACATTTGGTAATGTATATATGTCCATGTCACTCTCACACTTTGTCCCAGCCTACCCTTCCACCTGCCCATGTCCTCAAGTCCTTTCTCTACGTCTGTGTCCTTAATCCTCTCCTGCCCCTAGGTTCTTCATAAACTTTTTTCTCCTTTAAATTCCATATATCTGTATTAGCATACAGTATTTGTTTTTCTCTTTCTGACTTACTTCACTGTGTAGGATTGACTCTAAGTCCATCCACCTCACTACAAATAACTCAGTTTCATTTCTTTTTATGGCTGAGTAATATTCCATTGTATATATGTGCCAGATCTTCTTTATCCATTCATCTGTTGATGGACACTTAGGTTGCTTCCATGTCCTGGCTATTGTAAATAGAGCTGCAATGAACATTGTTGTACATGACTCTTTTTGAATTCTGGTTTTCTCAGGGTAAATGCCCAGTAGTTGTATTGCTGGGTCATATGGTACTTCTAATTTTAGATGTTTAAGGAACCTCCATACTGTTCTCCATAGTAGCTATAACAATTTACATTCCCACCAACAGTGCAAGAGGGTTCCCTTTTCTCCAATAAATACCTCTCCAGCATTTATTGTTTGTAGATTTTTTGATGAT
>NW_021149127.1:7732-8022 GCF_002837175.3 Physeter macrocephalus
TCTTCTGACAGTCTTATGGGAATACCTTGAACAAAACTAGACACTTTTATTTCACTGCTTCTGTGATCCCTCTTTAAATTTTAAAATTTTTGGCACTTTATAATATGTCTTGGTGTGGACCTGTTTGTCTTCATCTTGTTTGGGACTCTGGGCTTCCTGGACCTGGAAGTGTGTTTCCTTCCCCAGGTTAGGAAAGTTATCAGTTACTATATTGTCTAATAAGTTCTCTGCCCGTTTCTTTCTTCTCCTCGTTCTGGGCCCCCTGCAATGCTCATGTTAATATTCTTGAT
>NW_021149128.1:0-920 GCF_002837175.3 Physeter macrocephalus
TTGCCCAGAGTTTTTGGTGGCCCCAGTCGAGGTGACGCCTCCTTCGACACCTTTGCACGTCGTTGCCGTCTACTAACTGGAGGTGCACGGGGGGAAGCTACTGCGCAGGATCCGCACTGATGCCATCTCCTTCGCGTCACGTCCGCGCCCGTGACACTCCTACACTATGTGGCACCTCTCCCTCTTGCTACCTTCGTGAGATGTTGCCGCCTACTACGTAGGAGCTAACGCTGAAACCACTGTTGCTTGACGTGGCGCATCTTTCCGTGGCTAGTTTCGTAGGACGCTGTCATTTACAACTCAAGAGCTGTATTGCTGTTGTCTAGAGGGCAGGGGCTAAGGTCGTGTCATTACTAGTCAGTGCGGCACCTTCTACCTTGGTGATTGTGTACGACATCCCCGTCTAGTGCATAAGAGTTACGTTGATGCCGTGTACTACAGCTGCAGTGGTGCCGTCGCTGCGGCTGGAGGCTTTCCTGAGGGAGGTTCTCAGCCCAGTGCGGCGCCATGTGAGTGTCTGCGGTCCTTCGCCACGCGCGCAGCAGCTGCCTCTTCTTCCCTCGCGGCATCCCGATGAGACCCAATGACGATACTCTAGTGGAGAATGTCCCTACAAGTCCTGCTGGTGCTAGTCGGCAGTTCAGCACGATCTGCGCTGTCAAAGTTTCCCTCTTATTTTTCCTTTCGTCAGCAGTCGTGTCCGCTGGGGGCATGAGCTGCCAAAGAACCGTGCGTTTTTCACATGGACAGTCAATGTGAACCACAATCCCATTGTTAGACGTCATGTCCGCTATATGTTGTTTTGCAGAATGCAGTAATTCGGTCCCTGCCCAGAGGGATCTGAAATCTCAGTGCTTGCATGACCCGAGTATCTCCCGTGCATTCTGTTTATTGCGCAGTTCGCTGCGGATCACCCACTG
>NW_021149128.1:2027-2708 GCF_002837175.3 Physeter macrocephalus
GGCATCTTAGCACGCGGAGACCTGGCACATGCGTGCGTGCACACTCCAAATCGTTACACTCCAACGGAATACCTGATGTCTTAGCTATATGCGGCATTCAAGCGTGTTAAAGTCTGTGACTGTAGGGATATCCCACTTTCGCGTGCCCCGGACTGCAAGCGAATACGGTAGTGATTCTGGAAGTGGGTATCGCGCAAGAGTCTGTCCACATCTAAGAATCTATTTTTATACTGTTTGTCTAGTGTCGCGTGAACGTGAGAAATGTAAAGCGAAATTATAGCCCGCTACGCAACTGCGGCGTGTTTGGCACAGCTTTGCTCTCATCCGCGAGCACCTCGCTCGCACCTCCTAGCATGCCTGTATTCCAAAGAGCTAACATATACGGTAACATCTATGCCTCTAATGACATCTTTTTCTACATTGAAGAGTTGCAACAGAAACTCTGGGATGAAGGCTGCCACAAGGAGCTTCTGTGCCTCTATCGTGTGAAGCGGCCAAGGCATCAGTCACTCACATGGCCAAACAGTCAACTTCTGAGTCGCTCTTTGCGCCACAGAGCCTCTTTCTCCCCCAGTCACCACTTTAACCATTACTGGCCCACTTGTGTACCTAGCAATCGGTTCTATGACAATGGAAGAGATACATCTCAAGTCCGGCATAGCTACGCCGGCCGTAGGTGTC
>NW_021149128.1:7187-8022 GCF_002837175.3 Physeter macrocephalus
TCCGTATATTGGATGCAGCCTTCGGCTTCAACTCCGGAGACAACATCAGCGGTATCCTCACCTTTTTCCGGGAGCGCCGGGCGGTTAAGGAAGTCAAGAGAACGGCCATCATCAGGGGGAGAGGTGAACTGCACGATTTCTGACGACGCTTACGTGAAGGTAGCTTCTACAGCTACTCTTTGCAGTGTAGCGCATATAGTGGCACATAGCAGGGAACAAACAGCACCTCAGTAGTATTCAATAGTGCCGTCGTGGTTTTATGGGGTGAAGTGTACAGCTAAAGGGGCGCCCACAGGCTGCAGACCAACAGCGGTAGGCAGGCAGGCCGCACCGTTCACATGCAGCACTGGCGGAGGTGACCTTTAATCGAGAAAGTATAGTACCTTATTCTGTTGGAGCCTGCCTACCATTAAAAAAAAATAACACAGCTCGTTTTTTCGTCTTATCCGCGTCCTCTAGGCCGAATGGCGTAGGCGGAAGGACCGCTGTTCCGCGGCGACACGACCTCGTATGGGGTGTGTGAGTTTCATATGATTTGCGTGCACGAGCCCTCCTGTTGTGGCAAATTACGGAGATGGCAAGGAAATGACTCTGCACAAGAGAAGTCGTCGCGAGGGAAGGACGAAGCATCAGCGCTGATCTGTACTTGCTTTTGGAGGAGGCAGGACGACAAACTGTAGACATCGTTTAGGTGAGATGTGAAAGGTAATACGTTGCACGAAGGGAATAAGAGCTTTTACTTAAATGAAACATTCTTCGATATTATTGGCACCTATAGAACATTACAGGTTCACTCAGGATGGAGTTCCATAATGTGTAGCAAATTTGTCACAAT
>NW_021149129.1:0-8019 GCF_002837175.3 Physeter macrocephalus
TTCCAGCTATGCGTAATGACACGCCCCAGTTCACTATAGTGAGCCTGGTCGACAGCAAATCCTGCGCAACGCAGACAAAGCATAATACTTGACACATTCTGCCCCATGTTCATACACGTTCACCATAGCACATAAAACCGGCGATTGGGAAGTGTTCTTGTTGTCTTGCCACCAGATAAAGCAACCTTGTTGACCGATTGTAAGATGTGACTCCCTTTCTGAAGCAGTGTCGTAAACCCACTGTACCACAAAATAGCAAACAGTGCTACTATAGTAATTTGGCTTATGAAGACAGACCATCCAGGGTAAAACAATCAGGTGCTGCATAATACCAGCTGCAAAATCTATTGTTTTCTTCTCAAGGCACAAGGTAAGGGGGATATACAGGGGCGGCTACACGAGATATAAGAAGTGTAGCGTGAGTCGTCTGGAATACTTGCAAAAATATATTACTAAAGGTATGTCACGTTGTAGCGTGCACAAGAGGTGACCTTTGGAGACGCACGAAGTACTCATACACGGTGTCGATAGGGAGCAGATGTGTAAACGGTTGAGAGGCTCTCCGCGGCTTGGACTTCACATCTACGTCTCGAAACGACCATACAAGCAAGCAAGCAGAGACAGGCTGTTTACTCGCGTTTTCTAGTATCAGCCGTGCAAAACAAGAGCTGGGAATGCGTACAGTGGAGAGGCAACAACAAAGGTCGATTTCTTGCATGAACGGTGTAGACACTGTTGTGCAGTGTAAAATCTAGAGATTCAAACAGGGTTCTACAGTTTCCCACCGTTGGGCAGTTGAAAATGTGTACAGATGAGTAATACATGTGCAGAGGTCCACCATCTCCATTATCCTCGTCCTCGAGCGGTCCCTAGGGTACTCTAGCACACAGTGACTGCTCTGCTGTACATCGCGTGCGGGGCCAGCAGGTTGACGACCCTGTAGAGGTCGAACAGCCGAAATGACAACTAGCTGCATTCACTAAAGTGTAACAGTAAGCGAACCCTTTCTGCGGCAGGTTGAAGCCAGAGGACAAGCGGGCACCAGAACTGAGACCAGATGCTGGCGCGTTTCCAGTATAAGGACATCAGCAGGTGACAGCCGGGGGGATAGTGTGGTTAACGGTATTCAGATAAGATTTATGCGGAAGCTCTGCATCATTCGTTTCTTGCTGGCACAACGACACGTACAAAGCATTGACTCCTGCGTTGCAGGTAGGGTTGCAGAAGGGTTTACGACTACTTATGCAGTAGGACAGTCCACCGTGCACTCGGAGCAAGGTATCTGCACGCAGCTGGTCAGAGGTTCGCTATGTGTCTGTATACACAAATATGTACATATAACCTGTTTTGTGATATCTTCGTTTCCTAGTTGGGTCAGAGGGCAAATCTGTTAATGAGAATAAGTATTTCTGAGTTTATCAGCATCTCTGCAGACTCCAAAGATAAAGATGCAGATCAGAATAACAGCATCGCACCGCTCCCAGCAGCATTGCTATTGAGGGAAGAGAGGAATTATCAGTACACACCACGAACTGCTTTCAACAGGACGTTCAACCGAAAGTGACTCCAACTGGTTGCGGAACGCGGAGGTGCGACGGAAACCAGGCACAACAACCCTTCGGATTCGCAGCGGCGAGCAGTAGAAGCGCGAACACTTCGAGTATATCACTCAGCCCGATAGTCGAGACTTGCTGCTTGACGCAGGAGGTAGCTGCAGCGAACGGTGCACAGCACCTTCAGATCATATCATGTATTGCGGTAGAGACCAACCACCATGTAGTCCTATGTGTGGAATGAAGATGCACTGTGGTTTATGACAAACGATAGATCCTCCCACTACTGCTAATGAGTATTTCCGTTGGCTCTAAACATAACCATTTTGGGCACCACTAGATTACAGCTCGCAAGAACAAAGCATCAACGCAACCTGCTGTGCACCTACTGTTATCTACTAAAGCAATATTGAACGAACACACTCTCACACGCAGGGGACAAGTAATCGATCGACCGTTCCAGACACCCATGGGTGTGCGAGGACGTTGTGTTGGCGCACCGGTGCGTGTCAGCGCAAAGAGGGCTCCTTTCTTATCCTCTGGGAAGTCCTGGGGTACATATATGACATTAGTTTGATGCTTGCGCCGCTAAAGAGGTCATGACCGATGTATGCACTTAGTCCAAGGTACGATATAGACATCTATGAGGCTCATTTAGAACACTAAAAGACTGCTTCGTTTAATAAACCTATTTTTTAAAGAAGCCACTATGTGCACCAGACGTGGTACTGTGGGCGTTCCTGGAACAGCTTTGCCATAATGTCTTTATGGCCGTTGGTGAAAATGCTCAGGTCTCCCAAGAGGCGTACGCTACCTCAGGAGCTCTACAACTGAGGTTCCGGCAAGGATGAATTTGTCGGATATAATGCACCCCTTCAGTGCAACATAGTGCTGCATTCACGTTTTACAAAAGACATTAACTCTTCTTACACCCAAGTGTAGTGTCACACAGAAACGTGGACCCTTCCATATACGCGAGCTGTCACGAGAAGGTTTTGCAGTCGAAGCATCTCTGCAGCCAGTGAGTTTTGTCCCCCATACACTATTTCCTTGCGATACGCACAATCGTGCCAAAAACCGTCTCCTCTTTTGGTCTGCCCTTTTCTTCTTATATACCTGCGGCACCTGGCACAAACGCACTTCCTGCAGTCGCTGGAGCTACTTTATTAGTGGCTGTGCTCTACGGCTACCACTTACCTGCTTTCTGAAGTTTCTCGGATGCAAACGGCGACTCCGGCGTACCGACTTACTGGCTACTTTTTTCCTATCTCTGCGCCAACGTCCTCCTAATATAAGCTGACCAAACTGGATTTTGGCAAAAAGTCTTATATACAAACCGTTGACAGCTGTCCGTAGCTGGACCTCCGTGGTCCTGAAATGGTTGAAAAAACGACGTGTACACCCGCTGGATTTGACTGCCGCGTACGACCGCCCTTGATCTAGTATAGCCTCAACAATGTCGTACTACTAGTGAGTTTCCTCGCGGCGCCACGTGGCTCAACCTCTCTTTTCGACATTTGACAACACAGTCTCAGAGTTTTTGTGTCAACTCGCTTTCAGTAAGTGCTTTTCTTGCCTCACATGAACTGAGACAACCTATTCGCCAACGTGTCGCCTGCATTTTTCGTTGGCGACTCCTTTTTCACGTTAGGCTGACGCCTCCATGGCGAGCACACATCTCCAAACAGCAATGAAAATGACCCAGTCCTGCGATGCCTGCGGCATTGTGTAAGCTGGTAGCTCCTGAAGGGCCTGCAAAACGGGAGCGTGGAGCGTATTTGTTCCAAAGGGTACACAGTGATGTGCTTTCAGTGTAGAAGCAGTACTACTACGATAGCACGGGTACAGCGCACGCATGTGTCGTTCTGGCTTGAACGAATCGCATGGCGGGTTTGCAGTATGAGAACATTTACATCGACGCGTTTGATGTCAGCAGAGTTGCCGGCGCTTACAGTACCCGGGACACGCACGTACACACGGGACTGGAGATTCGTGGCGCATCTACGTTTGCATTTGTATGAAGTGTATATGCCAGCACTCGCACACACGGTTATCCGCATATATAGCTGCACGGTGCCAGGAGACACGTTATCTCCTTGACACATAGAGCAAGCGTTCGCATCAGCCACTCACATGTGAACCACCCCTTGCTTCGCTCAAAGGCCACTGGCTTTGTGTGATGCTGACGATTCCCCCGCGCACTTACATATGCGCGCAGCATATCCGAGCTCCAGTGTGCAGGCCCCTGAGGCGTACATTTAAGTAGCATTTCCCCTGTATCCCGAAGACTACTCTACGTGGCACATCGTGGAAAGGGAAACGGGCTGGATGATTCGCAGCACTGGAGCGTTCCGCAGCCGCTTGCGTAGGTAGCATTTTAGCTCGTCATCGTTGCCCTCCGCTGCACCTATCGAAATGGAACATCACTGGCTGGTAGGCGGTGCAACTAAGGCTGCGGTGTTGGTCGCAGTCATGCTTGTTCCGTGTGTGGCAGCCGCGGAAATTACAACACATACGCTTCCAGACTTAGATACCGAGTTGCCGGTAGCAAGTCGAGAATATCTGAGCATTCTACTGGATGCGCAGGCGCGGGCTGCAGCCCTCCGGAGGAAAGCACTTGTTTTACAAGCTGAGGTGGACAAGTTTGATGAACGGATACAACTTTTGAAGGCGAAAAAGAGCGCACGTGGTTCACTGAACCGTGGGCGACGAAATACGGAAGCTATCAGGGACATGCAACGGATTGCCGATTTGCGTCGCCAACAACTGACAGCAGAATTGGCAGCACTGAAAAAAGAGACTACAATCCTTGCCACTCAGCTGCAGCAGCTAGAAGCCGTGGTGCGAAAGAGAACATCTGACCGGGCTCGTCACGAGACGGCAGCACCAGTGCTACGGGACATCGTTAAATGGATTTCAACACTATGCGAGACACCTCTGCCTCCCCTTCCTTCTTGAACGACGTGATCAGTGATAGTGAACTGGTAAAGTAGTATAATACTGTGAGCAGATAACGCCACACATCTGGGCACGCTCATAGGCGTCCCACTATATCTGCCGGACGGTTGAGCTTCATTTGCCAGTGAAGTTGCAACAGTTTAAGCGCGAAGCAAATAACGGAGACACCGACAAGACGGTTTTATACTAACGCTGATATTTGGGGCAAAGTGGGGCGCGTTTTGGAATCGTGACAAAAGGATAATAACCTATTATCGAAAAAATATCGGGAGTAGACGGCATCAAGGCACATTTTTCCTGATTTTGTGCTCCACCGAAACATTGCTGTCGTGCTTGCTTTTGCAAGACTGCTACCCGCGTAAAACGGGGACCCTTGAGC
The DNA here is from genome assembly GCF_002837175.3 of Physeter macrocephalus. NCBI lineage: Eukaryota > Metazoa > Chordata > Mammalia > Artiodactyla > Physeteridae > Physeter > Physeter macrocephalus. The sequence continues at coordinate 4,891 of NW_021149129.1, forward strand.
TGTACGCTGCGACATAATAACAGCAGCCCGGTGGCCCTGGCAACTCTTCACCTGAGCAGAATGATTCAATTACAGGAGAGCAGTGCGTCTAGTCAGGCTGACTGGCCTTCTGCGAAGAATCCTCAAGCTGAATTGAATGTGTCAACTTTGGGACACCAGTGGGGCCGCCCGCGCAGAATTTGATGCTCCAACGTGGTCAGGACACCTGCTGACTGGGACAAGTATCCTTCTGACACGCGATCCACTGGAGGCTTTTGCACGCATGGACGGGCTACCGGAGGGCCACAAACAAATCGGCAGAAGTTAATAAGCGATTGAGTTCATCATGTTTGCTTCTTGAGCACATGTCCAGACGGAGCACGCGACGACACGCGTCTCTGCATGACAGCCGTGATAATGGCCGCGCGCGTACTAGGACGCGATGAAAAATGCCGACGCAAGGCAGAGAGGGAGCCTCGACGGGGAGGATACACACCCGTAACATTCGGTGGACGATCACAAGCGTGCCCCGCATGCACTGCTTCGTCCACGCTTGAAGCACACGCCCATATACAGGTGTGTACCAAAAGGCGAGCCGTCGTTACGGGCACGGGCTATGAAAATTCTCGTTCTCGTTCCCCCAATTTTGCACGAGCCTGTACTGGTACACAGGACATACGTTCAATGCGCATTACCCCCGCTGACACAGAGTAGGTTGCAGGCGGCAAACCGTGCTCATTGATGTGGGGAAAGAGAGTATTTCCGTGTTCGTGCGTCTGGTCTAGGCCGCTATATCTCTGTTGGTGATGAATTATGAGGCGTGTCCGCTTCCACACATTTAAACAGTGGAAACAGATAATCAAATTATTTCTGGTAGTGTAACGTCGTCCGTTGAATTTGTACCCAAAGATGGTTGGCCTTCAACTGCGACAGGGCATCTTACGGAGAAGGATGTACAACTAATGAGGGGGAAGCTGAGAAAGGGCCGCACTTGCACGTAAGTGCACATCCCATTCATTCAACTCTCGGAGAATGCCGAAAAGTGACAGCACTTAAACATGGACGCTGCATCCCCTCGACTAATCAAGAGAAAGTGTTCCTTCGCTAGATATCCGCTACGGCTTTTCGAAATCGTTGTGTGCTTTCTTCCTTTGCACGTCAACCGGCGCCCCACGATACATGTGACGTGCATCTCGAGACAAAGTTCGACCACTTCACTGAGCGCCACACTACAGCTTATACAAGGCGTGCACTGCAGATATCTTCACATCGTGACTTCAACACTCCTCTCTTCATGCCAAAATATGTGCAGATGATGTACGTGTCTACAAAAATGACACAGCGGACTTGTTTATTCGAATTACCACGTACAACCGTTGAGGTGCGCAAGTGTTTTTCACTAATGTGCTGCTGACGATGGGCAGGACAACGGTCACGTAGCTCAACAAGAGCACAGAAAGGCACCTAGGGTTCCTCGTGCATACGGGATCAACAAGGAGTGCCTTCCCAGGCAAAGAAATCAGCAGTCACACAGCACCAGCTAGAGAACCTACACTTTTCATGTCGAGGCACGAAAAGCGGCGGCACAGGTCTAACCACATTGCATCACCGCTGTGAGCAATGCCGTGTCCACTTAATAGTCTTTCGGCTACACATACAGTATCCGAAGAATCATCTAGAGGAACGCAGACTTTTCTTCCTAGTGTACACCACCACGAAGTGCTCTACGCAAGCACCCCTCCGCTGATGAAGAACTTCCGCGTATACAACAGAAACAAAACGTGCGGCCTGAGTGGTCTGGCATAATTGGAGGAAGATATTACTTAAAGTGTGACAGATATAGCGTGCACAAAGGGTGCCTTCTGAAGACGCATGGAGTACTTACACATGATGTCAATAGAGCTGATGTGTAAACTGAGAGGCTCTCCGTGGCTTGCAGGTCACACCTACGTCCCGAATGGCCCATGCAAGCAAGCAAGCGGAGACAAGCTGTTAACTCGCTTTTCTAGTATCAGCCGTGCAAAACACGAGCTGGAAAAGCGCAGGGTGGAAAGGCTACAGCACAGCTCCACATCTTGCACCAATAGTGTACACTTGGTGTGCACTGTGAAGCCTAGACACTCACCCAGGGATCTACAGCTTCCCAGTTTTGGGCACCTGAAAATGTACAGAGGAGTAACACATGTGCAAAGGTCGAACGACTACATCATCCGCCTCCTCATCCTCGAGCAGCCCCTGGGCGAGCAGTAGAAGCGTGAACACTCCCACAGAAACATATAACGCAGCCCGATCGTCGCAACTTGCTTCTTGACGCAGAAGGTAGCTACAGCGACCCATGCATAGCACCTTCACATAATTTCATGTACTGCAGTAGAGCCTAGTCGTCTTGTAACCCTACGTGTACAGTGGAGATGTGCAGTTTTAACGAAAAGCGACAGGTCCGTTATTACAGCCAGTGGCTGTTTGAGTTTAATGTATACAGAGTAGCATGGGGGAGCACTAGATGGCAGCTCAAACCAAAGCAACAGGGTAACCCTGCTGTAACGTACTGTAAGCGGCCATAGACTAACTCTGCATAGACGCGCTTCCAGACGCAGGGCACAAGAGAACGAAGAAAAGAGGTGTTCCAGGGGGCGCGAGATGTACCACATTGTCGTCCCGGTAAATTGACGGGTGCACGCCACGTCTATAATACTAAATAAGAAAGATTCCTACGAACGGGTACAGCTGTTATAATACTAAATGAGAAAGATTCCTATGAACGGGTACAGTTATTATAATACTAAATGAGAAAGATTCCTATGAACGGGTACAGTTATTATTGTTTCTTCGCGGGCGGCAGCGAAGCGTGCGACGGGCACGAGTGATGTGTCTGCGTGCCTTGTGTTGCTGTGATACAGCTACGCTCACAGCATAACGGGTGTTGTGTACATCCCACGGAATCCTTCAGAAAAGTAAAATATTTCGTTCTCAGTAGAGGAAAAAGCAGTGCGCCGACTAACCCCACATGCACCTTGAACGATGCTAAAGTGTGTGTGACTAATTCTCAAAAAGCTGCACCCCACGCCTGCTGCCATATAAGTGTGTACGTCGCTCTTTAACCAGTAAGTAGACACTGGATGAATAAGCCACATAACTCGACACGGGACG
>NW_021149131.1:0-1995 GCF_002837175.3 Physeter macrocephalus
TCTGGGCGTCTTCAGGATAATCCAGCCTCCTATACTCTTGAGAGGAACCGCGTTGACCGAGTGAGGGGCAACACACTGCACTTCCTTGGGAATGCTAGATTTGCTGTCTCTAAAACAGCTTCTGGAACAGAGTTCTAGAATCCCTAACTCGCCAAGGAAGTCGGCCCGTTTGCCCTAGGTGAGTCCAACTGAGAAAAACACTCTGCTTATACTTCCTTCAAACAGCACTGATGTGAAGACACTAACTCCTCTAGGAGAGTGTCACAGTGCGTTCCAACATGACAGAAGCACCGTTCGTGGTGTAACACTGCAGGGTTATGGAAGATGCACAGGCGTCTTAGGCATCCTCTGGCATCCTTCGTTTAGGAAGTTCGCTACACAGAATAACGGGTATAGAAAAAGGTAAATCTGCCTAGCGCGCAGTGGGTAACTCGGTTCTCTTTTGACTTGCTAGACTCAACATGTACTTAGGCTGCGAGCAAACCTGGCTATGGGAGAGTGATAGCAAAGGGCTTTTTTCCAATTCTGAAAGCACCATTCTTGCGACGTGGAAGCAACCTGAAAAGCTATGTTGTTGCAGGGAATTTCGTCTCTGGGGTCATTTTTCAGAGAAGGCAATGAGTTTTCTCGAAAGGAAGCTTGTGCTTCCACGTCCTAGCTGGAAGCTCCTCCTGCTCTGCTCTATACAAAAGGTGAACCTCAACGTGAGCACTAGCCTCGAAGGAAGGCCTTAACGTGTCCTACATAACGGAGCCGTGCCGCACCTCCGTAAGCCCTTCATCGCGGTTCTGCTTTAGTTTCCCAGCAGGAGGCTTTTCCGTTCTCCTTGCCACCGCGCGTCAGCCACCGTTGTTCTGTTTCAGAAGCCTCTGGACCTCCACGATGCTCTGGGCCTCGTAAGCCATATCCAGCCTCGTAAGCCCTTCAGCGTAGCCCTGTGTTGGGTTGCCGAGCGTGGGGCAACACACTGCCCGTTTCCTGGGAATGCTAGTTTTGGTGAGCTCTAATACAGATTCGGGAACAGACTTCTAGAATCCCTCACTCGCTAAGGAAGTCAGCTCCCCTGCCCGAGGTGAGCTCAACTGACAAAGACACTCTGCTTTTATTTCCTTCCAACAAACACCTCTTACGCGAAGACGGCAATTCCTCAAGGAGTGTGTCAGCGTGCGTTCCAACTTCAACAGAAGCACACTTCGTGGTGTAGCCCTGCAGGCTTTTGGAACATGCACAGGTCTCTTCGGCAAGCTCCATCATCCTTCGTTTAGGCACTTGGCTACACAGAAGAGCGGGTATAGCAAAACGTCAATCAGCCAAGTGTCCGGTGGGTAACTTGTGTCTCTCTGGACTTGCTAGATTCTACATGTACTTAGGCTGCGAGCCCACCTGGAAATGGGAGAGTGATCGCACAGGGCTTCTTTCCCAATTTTGAAAGCTCCATTCATGCGGCGTGGAAGCAACCTTCAAAGCATGGCTGTGGCAGGGCTTTGAGTCTCTGCCCGCATGCTTCAGAGAAGACAATGAGTTTTCTCGAAAGAAATCTTGTGCTTCCTCTTCCTAGCTGGAAGCTCATCCTGCTCTGCTCTCTACCAAATGAGAGCCTCCACGTGAGCTCTAGCCTCGGAATAAGGCCCTTACGTGTCTTGCCTCATGGTGGCGTCCAACAGCTCCGTGAGCCCCTAATCCCGGGTCTGCTTTAGGTTACCGGCAGGAGGCCTTCCCGATCTCCTTGGAACCTCGAGTCAGCCACCGTTTCGGATTCAGAACCCTCCATACGTCCACGGTGCTCTGGGCTCTTAAGCAACATCCAGCTTCATAAGCCCTTCAGAGTAGCCCTTTGTTTGCCAAGCGAGGGGCAACACACTGCACTTTCCCTTGGGAATGCTAGATTTTCTGAGCTCTGAAACAGCTTCGGAAAACAGAGTTCTAGAATACCTAACTCGCCAAGGAAGTCGGCCCCCCTGCCCTAGGTGAGCCCACCTGAGAAAAACACTCTGC
>NW_021149132.1:0-329 GCF_002837175.3 Physeter macrocephalus
CCGTTGCGCTGGTATTCAACGGAGACAAAGCACAATTTTACTGGCTTCAGTTTCTCAGTGACGATAAAAAGCAACCACAGGTGGATTCCATCCCCGACCCACTTGCGTGTGTGCAGCAGAGCGCAAATTTGCTTCTTCGTTTTCTCGGCTGCGGGTAGTAACCCTCTGCGAGAGCACGCACACAAAACCGTCAACAGAAAAATAGCATCACCTCTCCGCGTCTTATCCCAGTATCTTCGTGCATGACGTCAAATTCTACGCCGCTCTCCGTCTGTGACCGTACACCTGTGTATCGCTTCCTAGTTCCCCTTCTATTCCATTAATGACAA
>NW_021149132.1:1948-2937 GCF_002837175.3 Physeter macrocephalus
TACGTATGTGCTTGCATATGTCTACGTATCCAGCAGGATATACAGCTTGCGGACTCAGACATTGTGGACGGACTTTACATCAGCATATAGACTATTACGGGGGGTGCAAAGTTCATGCATGTTGTGTCCCCTGGCAATGTGGCGAGTCTGCAGACGGATGCATTCTGGGTTCAAAACGCCTGCATCATGATACCGCAGCTGATACGTACATGCGTTGGCACATGGTAGAACTATTGTATCAGTTGTAGGCAGCCTCTCAAGGAGACCAACCACGCTTGAGTGTGACGACGAGGACGTGATGTCTCACTGCAGAACCTGTGTACGCCCTCAGGGTCATGGGCCATAAAAAATGTTTGACTTATTCACACAACCGAGAGCTACGCGCCGAAATCCATCATACCCACATATATTGTCTAAATATCCTACGTAGAATACATTGCGGAGGTATAGACGAGTCGACCGCTTTAAGGTGTATAGTTGCCAGCTATCGTTGCCATAATGTGTCAAAAGGGTATACCTAAGGGGTACCAAAACTACACAGAGCAAGTGGACTGCACCGCTCTATTCGAGCGCTTATATACAGGAGAAATGGGCTAGCTAGTGTGTTAGCGTACTCGTCCACACTTCGGCGTTAGTGGCGCTGCCAGAACGCATGCAATCGTGACACAAGCAACGTACGTGTAGAGGCGTCTACTTACAGAGCATACGGTGTACGATTCATGTATCCATGCGTGCACCCTAGAGCATGCATCCGCGCAGCGTGTAGAGATCTTTAGAGAGATCGAAAACAGTATGGGTAGAGCATGGACGTGGCTACGCAATAGGAAGACGAGTAGATATGGACGGGTTGACAATATCCAGTTGTACAGCACATAACATACGTGCGGGATGTGCACTATACGCGCTATAAGACGGTACAGGTGTGCGAACGTTGCATTTGCCTGCGTGTCTGATTGTCTATCGCTCTGCATGCCTGCCTGACTAGCTTT
>NW_021149132.1:6829-8018 GCF_002837175.3 Physeter macrocephalus
CTCCGCTGCTTGGGTTCGTTCTGCCGCTCACTCAGAGCGACTTCTACTTCTCCATTGTGTTCTAGTAATCCTTTTTTTTTCCCTACCAATTTTTTGTTTCCTTTTTTTACACCTTTTTGAGGCCGATGGGGTTTCCTTGAGACACTAATCTCGCCTGCTTTGCCGCCACCTTACAAGTGTGGCCTCCGCCTTCGCTGTATTGAGTTCCTCTATCTTCCCTCAGTGACTATCTGCTTCAGCCTTTCCTTTTCCAGTAAGTCCCCTCTGATCTTCTCTGTCGACTTACTTGTTTCTTACGATTGCCCAGAGATTTCTTCCGTGACCTCAGCTTCCCCCATTTGTGCTTTCTTCTATGGACGCCCTCTTCTTTTCCTTCCTTCTCTTGCTTTCCCCACGGCGGTCTTCTACGGGACGTGTTTGCCGGCGGCAGGCTTCTGGATGCCGGTGTTTATTTCCGTGGGGCCGTCGCCACTGCTGAGTTCTGCCGGAGGTACCGCCGGGGGTCGTGGTGGCTCGTGGCGTCAGCCAACGCAGAGCCGGCGACGGCACCGCGTCACAGGGGTCTCTGCCGTCGGATTAGCCCGCGTCTTTGCCGGGCACAACGAGTACACTGCGTGGGGCCAGACTCTTTCATATACGAAAGCTTCGGATTTATACCTCATCAGACTCGACAGCGCCCGAAGGCGTTACTTCTACGACAACGACTGGCATATCCTGCGACTGCGCCACGAAACATTCACAATAAAGGTATGGGGGACAGCCGCGCATGCTCGCGGACACCGAAGGCGTGACGAGACACACCCGTGTGCGAAGGCGAGAGACGCCAGGTATGCAGCACGCAAAGGAGAGTTGCTCACGCACACGCGGACGCGAAGACAGCGGAGTGTAGAAGTTGTGACAGTTGCACTCTGCTGACATCCATGAGAACATCGAGCTCTCTACGCATCCTCAAATGATGCTGACTGCGCAGTGCCGTGCACCTCTGAAGAGAGAGTGACACTTTTCTGGGGTAATGCGGAAACTGAGATTGAGCAGTATTCATACAGAAGTTCCGCTCGTGGCTACCTTGAAGCCGGAAGGAGAGGGAAGTTTGTTTTTGTGTGCAAAAGTAGTAAAGGAGCCCACAACCGCAGTCTCTCTAGTCGTGTAGGTATAAAAACGCGTAAACAGGGACGTACCTAAGTAAAAT
>NW_021149134.1:0-948 GCF_002837175.3 Physeter macrocephalus
AGTGAAAGCAACCCACAAAATGGGAGAAAATATTTACAAAAATTTAACTGATAAAGAGGCTTGTACCCAAATCACAGAAGAAATCTTACAAGTCAACAACGAAATGACAAATAACCCAATTTATAAACGGAGAATGAATGTGAACAGACATTTCTCCAAGGAATATATACAAACAGCCAATGAAAAATTAGAGCACGAAAAGATGCTCAACATTAGGGAGATGCAAATCATGACCATAATAAAATCCCACTTCACACTCACCAGGAGGGCTTTTAAAGAAAAAGACAGACCATAACAATTATTAACGGTAGTTGTGGGAAAACTGCAACCCTCATTCATTGCTGATGGCGTGGTAAAATAGTTCTGCTGCCTTGGAAAATTGTTCTGGCAGTTTCTAAATTTGTTGAACAGTTACCTTATCACCCAGTAATTCCATTCTAAGCATATATAAAGTAGATTGGAAAACTGGGTACACACAACAATGTTTACACAACTGCTCATAACAGCATTATTCATAACAGTCAAAACAGAAACAACAAATGTCTATCAACTGATAAACTGATAAACAAAATGTGATATATCCATACAACTAAATATTAGCTTGGCCAGAAACTGAATGGGATTACTGATGCATATTACAACACTGATGAACCTTAAAAAGGTCACGCTAAATGAAAGAAGCCATTCACCAAAGGGTACATATTTTGTGATTCCATTTATACGAAACCTCCAAAATAAGCAAATCTCTAAAGACACAGAGTAGATTAGTAGTTCCTAGGAGCTTGGGAGCAGGAATGGAGAGTGACTACTAAAGAGTACAGGGTTTCTTTGAGGGTGATGAAATTATTCTAAAATTCAATAGTGGTGATAATTCCACATCTCTGTGAACATATTTTTTAAAAAGCAATGAACTGTACAAATTAAAAGGGTGAATTTTTGGTAAAGAAT
>NW_021149134.1:7834-8017 GCF_002837175.3 Physeter macrocephalus
AACTACAATGCTTGATATAAGAAATAAAATGGATGGGATTAAACAGCACATTATATATTTCTACAGAAAAGACAGGAAAAAAACAGAGAGAAGATTAGCAATGAACAGCAAATGGTACAACAATTTCAAGTGGTCAGATAAATATGTAATTGGAGTTCCTATAAGAGTGTGAGGGAGTAGGGG
>NW_021149138.1:0-390 GCF_002837175.3 Physeter macrocephalus
AGTATGTAAGACCCTGGCAAAGGCTGCCCTTCCGGAGTCGATAACAAGACTGCTTCATGTCTGAACTAGTGATCGGAGAAAGCCACAGCACATCAAATGGTTATGTATCTGCACTGAGGTCTGAACAAAGAATTATCTCAGTGTCACTGGCACGCCTGCACGTTGGATGAAATAATCACAGGGAAAGCGTTTACTTGCCAGTATCTACTAAAGCGTACGCGTTTGGTGGATCAGCAGAAGTACTTTTATATCCAATGAAAGAGAGAGGAGAGACGTAAAGGAATACACATATCTCTATATACGTTTTAGATATGTGAAAGTCTACTTCAAGACAGTGTTTTTAAGCTTCATCACCGTGTCCAAGACGTCCGCTCTTTGGTGTGCAATTCA
>NW_021149138.1:2480-4541 GCF_002837175.3 Physeter macrocephalus
TGCCGTTTGCTCCCTGTCTGCTGCCGCTGCTGCTCTTGAATCTGTGCAGAGGCGGTGCACCACCCGCACCCTCCGGTGTAAATTTGGACGCTGTCAGTCCAACATCGCTTTTCGCATTCGCGGCAGGAGCACGAATAGCATCATCTCCAGCTGCAGCTGAATCACCCCCAAGGAAAGCAGAGGAGCAGGCAGACAAAAATTCAGGGGGCACTATTCAAGCGAGTACGGAGGAGGTCGAGAAAAAGGACTCACTGACTTCAACGCCAGAACAGAACAAGGGGTTTTTCGGTTTCCTCTGGTGAAATGGGAGAGGTTCTGGGGACGGAGACCGCCTGTTGCAAAGGGCCGTATAGAGCATCCATATGCGAGTAAAGCCTCTCAGTTACCGAAAGATACCGAGAGATACCGATGTGAACGAGGAGCGGGCGAACTATAAGGCGACTTTCAACATCGAGAAAGAGTTGGTACCTAGAGAAGAAAGAGGCGTGTTTTAGCAAGAAGTGGAGGACTAATGCGGAGAAGAAGACCGCTGGCCGCGAACCATAAATTTGAACTTGCGGAATACTGGAAAGCACGCTGCTTGAAAAGCAGAAAAGAGGTAGATTTATCGTCAGCACTTGGTGGAGCACGTGAAAAGTAAGCAACGGGAAGGCTGTGCAGAAAAGAAGAGCATGTGTAATAAGAACAGTAGACAACGGAGCCTGCCAGTTTTCAGTGAGACAATCATGCACAGCAAAGGAAATATCTTGCTCTGCAGTACAGAAACACTGCGTTTTAGAGTGCTGAACGTAGGAGACATCTGATAAGCCCCATAAAGAACAATATGCAGTGGGCGCGAGGGGACAGAAGGTCGGAGAGGAACACAAAGGAGCATCTGTCGAGTCAAAGAAGCAAAGAATTGCTAGAGAGAGATTAAGAAAATCCCCGAAACAAGGGAACACTGTCTGACCAAGAATACCAACAGACTGCGCAAAAGGCGCACACGTGAATGGAAGAGGAGCTTCTCTCAACCACGAGTTGTGAAAAGCAGAAGAGGTCTGGTTCTGAGAATGGCTGCTTCAGTATTGATTGATATCGAGGAACACGCGTTCTGACCAACGGCATACATAGAATGCACGATAGACAAACATTGAAGGGGTAGGTAGTTACTAATGTTGCAAACGCTACAGACTACGTCAAGAGCGAACAGCTACTTCAAATTGAAAATAAGGTGGTTTTTTCCAAACACGACATACGCAGCTATGCTTTCATTTATTCGGCTGACAAGAGGAACAAACCTCCAGGAATGTCGATGGAAGTACAGAAGTCTATCGTCTGCTGCACGCTTCACCAGCTGTAGACACGCATGGCTCCAAGCGTGTGGGGAGCTGTAACGACATCAAGTATTTCGGCTTGCTAAACTCAAAAGCATCCAGCCACTGAACCCAGACATACTGATCAGTGCATGTTAATTTCAATAAACGAATGCATTTCTGGATCAGTTCTGATTCTCTGCTTTATGTGAGGAGGCCGACAAACGACACATGATGCAAACTGAGGTTTAATCGACGCGGTCAGCGTGAAATAATAGAGCCATGGAAGGATTCAAGTTTTGTCCGTCACCGTGGCTTGTCGCACTGGTGTCACATGCAACTGCGGAAGTAGCATTCTCGCCACTTACTCTTCTGTTTTGGGGCGAGGAGGACCGTGTACACGTGAAGTGAGCCATACAGAAATTGTGGCACAGCAGCGTCACGAACAAGAGAATAACAAACGTTTTAATCGCAGTAGGGAATGGTGAGAATCCGTGTTTGTTGTGTAATGTAGCATCTACTACATTCAGTACACTGTGAATCAGGACTTAATGGTTACCTGTGCACTCAAAATATCAAGGGCGTTTGAGACCTCAAAGCCCATGTGAGCTTCCAATATCAAAGACAAAGCAATGCTTTCCAAACTGGTACTGTAACGACTGCGATACGAATCAGCAGATGTAAGCCTGATCCAGGCGGTAGAGAACGTGAAGGGCAGGTGGCACGGCACCAGAACAGACACGTCCGACAAACTCGATAACCAACCGTG
>NW_021149138.1:5654-8015 GCF_002837175.3 Physeter macrocephalus
GCGGCTTTATGACTTACTACCTTACCTTGCAGTAAAACTGGGGTTGCAGGTGACAATACTAATGGAATGTCAATATTAACGTCTTTCAGCGCAGATATCCGAATAGTACCAGTATTGCATCCAGTTGTAATACGCTTTCTCTGAATTTTGCTATTGTTGAGATACGCACTGATAATAACAACGCCAGATGTCTGCCTCATCAGTGCTCGAGCTCTGAAAAGTAGTCTGACAGAGTTACAGTGGACCAAGACTCTTTTAAACCGAGTGACAGATGGCAACATAAACAATGGCTGTCGTTACGGTACAAGGTCACACGATTGCGCGGTGACACAGAAGGAGTACAGTATGTAAGACCCTGGCAAAGGCTGCCCTTCCGGAGTCGATAACAAGACTGCTTCATGTCTGAACTAGTGATCGGAGAAAGCCACAGCACATCAAATGGTTATGTATCTGCACTGAGGTCTGAACAAAGAATTATCTCAGTGTCACTGGCACGCCTGCACGTTGGATGAAATAATCACAGGGAAAGCGTTTACTTGCCAGTATCTACTAAAGCGTACGCGTTTGGTGGATCAGCAGAAGTACTTTTATATCCAATGAAAGAGAGAGGAGAGACGTAAAGGAATACACATATCTCTATATACGTTTTAGATATGTGAAAGTCTACTTCAAGACAGTGTTTTTAAGCTTCATCACCGTGTCCAAGACGTCCGCTCTTTGGTGTGCAATTCACTTTTCAACGAAGATCAAGGTTTATCAGCTATCTGAGTAGGCATTAAGCATCGTTTGCAAGTCCGTCGTACATTTAATGTGAAAGTCTACTTCAAGACAGTGTTTTTAAGCTTCATCACCGTGTCCAAGACGTCCGCTCTTTGGTGTGCAATTCACTTTTCAACGAAGATCAAGGTTTATCAGCTATCTGAGTAGGCATTAAGCATCGTTTGCAAGTCCGTCGTACGTTTACGTACTTGCACATTTTGAAGCCCACATTAGGAATGATCACGTAAGGACCTACACACCGAGTGTGAGCGTTTTTTTAACTGCTCGTAGTTCCGTCTTTATTGCCGAGTTACTGTTCAAAATCATTCACAGTTTGGGGGTGGGTACGAGAAAGCGGGTTTGACCCGTGTACGGATCGGCTTCGTTTTTGGAGACATGGGTATGAGTTTATCCGCGTCCGAAAAGATGTACTGATCATTTATGATCTACTTATAGCAACTCTTCAGTTGACACCGAACTGTGGAATGAATTGGTAAACGAGCTGAGGACGGGGTCTGCATACCCCGGCGTGCGGATGAACAAAAGCATACACATAGGACATTCCTGTAGACGGTGGCCTTCATGCATGCGTATATACATCTATATGTATAGCGAGAGACAGGGAGGCACAGAGAGGAAGAGAGAGAGAATAGAGCTGACATAAAAGTAGACGTATTTAACGGTAACGACAACGTTGGTGGTCTCTCGAACGAGTCTAACCGAGTGCAAGATGTCTTCTGTTCTCTCGCGGTAGGTCGTACATTCAGTCTTCTGATATTTTGACAAGTTTCATCGCTTCGGGAACAGTTAGGGACGAGTGTATGCCCACGGCATAACCACCGTTACGCAAAAAGCGTGCTAATTCATATCTTATGCTGTGAAAGCCAAGTGTGCATGTCGCAGGATGGTAGTAACCGGGCAGGAATTTCTTACAGGAAGCCACCTTTAGAACTCTTGTTCAAAACTGGTGAAGAGGGCGCTAATTCCGATGGCTGTTAAAAACTAGCGCGTAAGTACTCTAGCGTAAGACATAGTCGTATAGCAGATGCGTCCGTCCAAACGTCGCTCGACTGGTGATTGAGCGCGACGAACGAGAAAGTCTCCTTTCAACAAATAATTCAGCAGCAAAATCCAGACATCCTGTGCTGCATACATGAACACCGCCACTTTAGAAAACATTGCAACGCTTTACAATGAAGCGAGGAATTTCTAACAGCTACTACCTGCGTAGCCGCGAATTTCTTGACCATAAAAAACTTTTATGCCTCCAGGCAAACAAAAAAAGCATTGGTTGGGCCTAGCGGTAGCAGGGAGAGAGTGAGAAGGTTTGTGTGCGACTGAAGAAGTGTTAAATCGTCCGTGTGCTCTATCATATTCTGTATCATAAACTTTGATCAGTGGGTCCGCGCGTCCGGAGTACATACACTATTGTGGCGAAAGTGCTACTATTCGACGACAAGACTATTGCCCGTACACGCGTATAGCTCCAGGAAGGGGCAGAGCGGTAGGAGTAGCCGGTGACTCCAAGAAATGCCTGTGCCGGTTCACCTTTAGCTCACTAAAACGGCGATACATCAGTGGCAGAATGTTCACTCTGAGCCT
>NW_021149139.1:0-2282 GCF_002837175.3 Physeter macrocephalus
GAGAGCGGGGCTCCTTCCCCTCCCAAGACACCCAGGACACATGGGCGCTGGTCACTGGACTCCCACACAATACTAAAATCTCCCACGTAGGCCTGTTGGGTGAGAGACACTATTTAAAGACTATTATTGGGCCAGGGGGGCCCAGGGGGTGAAGCTGGGGGTGGGAAGAGTTGGAAAATCACCCAAGGATGCACTCTCCCTGCAGGGACCCCCCAGGTGAGCCCAGGTGGAGGTGGACCCATGAAGTCAGAGCCCACATTCTGGGTCTTTGGGGGACAAGTAGCCAAGCACCCCCAGTCCTTGCCTTCACCTGCTGCAGTTAGGGCCTGCCCTGTCTTCTTCATGGTCAAGCTTCACCCCTCCCAGAAGCCCTCTTGGGGGCTAATATGATGGGGGTGTCCATGGCCAGACTGGAGGGTCTGTGGTGGGCTGGAGGCCACGTGGCAGGCAGGAGGGCTCGCACCGATCCTGCCGGTTCACACCTCCTGGTCAGAGGCCCGCACAGAGTCCACCAGGCTGTGGATGTGGTAGAAGGTACAGAGTTTCAGGGCCCGGTCCAGTCCATGCAGGTGTCTGATCACCGAGCGGTCAGTGTGGAGTATTCCCAGAGAGCCCTGGCCGTGCTCGCACCCTCCCGGGAAGGACACGTCAGCGTGGTCCCTGGAATGACCGGGAGGTCAGCCAGAAGCACCCCCCACCCAACCTCACTGTTACCACAGAAACAAGAGAAAACTCCGTGCAGAAACACAGAACATCACCAGCCTGATGCTGTTCTGAGGAAGGTCGGCTGGCGTCTGGGAACTGGGTACTACAGTGGGTTGAATGGGGGCCCCCCAGAAGTTATGTCCACATCATGCCCCCCAGAATCTGAGAATGGAACCTTATTTGGAAGTAAGGTCTTTGCAGGTATAATTAGTTACGGATCTGAAGATGAAGTCATCCTGGATCAGGGTGGCCCTAAATCAGTGACAGTGTCCTTCTAAGAGACCAGAGGAGAGACACAGACACACAGGAGGCACCATGTGAAGAGGGAGGTAGAGACGGGAGGGATGCAGCCACAAGCCCAGGCACGCCTGGAGCCCCCAGAAGCTGGAAGAGGCAGGCAGGACCCTCCCCTGGAGCCTCCGGAGGGAGCGCGGCCCTGGGACACCTTGATCTCAGACGTCTGGTCTCCAGGACTGAGAGAGGACAGGTGTCTGTTGCCCGGAGCCTCCGTCTGTGGTCGTTTGTCCCAGCTGGCCCGGGAAGCTAATGCAGCTGGTGAGCAGGTCCCTGCCCTGATCTAAGCCCTCCCACCTCCCGTTAGGGGCAGCCCCCTGCGCCTGTGCTGTGTGCACAAACCATGTGGTTCATGCTGAACCCCGGCTCCCCTCCTGGGCACCAGCATTTTGGAGGGTGAGGGCAGAGAACACCAAGTGACCGGCCCCCAGCCGAGTGCCAAGCCTCTAATGAGCTTCCCTGGGGACACGGGGGTGCGGGTAACTGTCGTGGTTCTGCCCTTTGTGGCTGGGGGAAGAGACACCCTAGAGACCCTCGAGGGAAAGAGGGGGCATGGAGGGTCAGGAGGTGACGGGAGCAGGGGCCCTCCCTCCCTGCATCGCTACCGCGTGCTGTGACCCATCTCAGCTGTGAGCACACAAGCCACGAGCATGTGCTGAGTCCTGTGAGCCTCCCAGCCAGTCCCTGAACGTGAGGGCGGCCTGCAGACCCCAGCCCTGTCCTCCACGCCTAGTGGGTGGAAGACCCACTTCTTGCTATTCAAGAGGCGGTTCTGGAGCTGTCCTGGGAGGGCTTCAGGGGTTATGCAGGCTGAGACCCTGTTGCTATCTCCCCACTTCTCCACAAGAACATCCAGAGCAAGCAGTTTGCCCTGTTGCCTGAATCGCCCCCCACCACTTTTCTAAGGAAAGAATCAGGGGTTTCTGTAGCAGCGTCCGCAGGCAGCTCTGCATCTGGGCCCACGTTCACATCTTCTGTGTAAACACCGAGAACCTTCCCTGACACGTGCCCCAGATGACCCCCCCCTCAAGCCGACCACAGGCCCCAGTGCGGGCGTCAGACTGACCGCCCATCTCAGGCTCCGCCTCTTGTTGTCAGAGCTGCTCCAGGCCCTGCTCAAAACCCGTGCACCCACTTTCCACAGGGCTGTCCTCCACCTCCCACCTTCAGCAAGAGTTCACCTAAGTATTTAAGTTAAGGGGTCCAGAGATAAGAAAGGAAGCTACAAACAAACAAACAGATGGAACCAGCTGGGACCAAGATGGCAACGAATGTGACCTCCA
>NW_021149139.1:7846-8014 GCF_002837175.3 Physeter macrocephalus
CCCAGCTGTAAGGGGTGGGAAGGCTGGGAGGTGCAGGGTAGCTCTGAACAGGAAAAAGGGAAATGGGTTCTAATGGGCAGTTGCGCGGCCCTGCTGTGAGGGTCACCTAGACGCTAGTGCACAGACTCTGGGTCCTGTGAAGCTTTGATGCTCTGTCGTTCTGGAAAT
>NW_021149140.1:0-3182 GCF_002837175.3 Physeter macrocephalus
TGCAGCGTCTCTGTCCACAAGAAACGGGTTTGTTTGATGCTTAGTGTGTTGCAGCGAATACTGTTTTGCATGCCGAGGTGAGAGCTTTTTTATTAAGGTTTCACGCTTGTTTGCTTGTCAAAGATATGTGTCAAAGCGAGTATACCTTGTGCAGGCGCGGGCTTCGAATAGGCAAGCGTGTTGCTTTCCAGTAAGGTCACTCCACACGGGGACACTGTCAGTGATTCGTGCAACGGTCACTTTAAAATGATATCGGGGGCTGAGTGTAGACGCCGTTTTTATGGTTTCTTGGGGCGCCTTATGTGACGTTTAAAGGGACGGAAACGTTGTTTATTCCAAAAGGGGAGATCTCGGCGCACACGGTGCTCTTTTGTCACGAGTAGGCTAAGCTAATGAACTTCAAACGCTTCCTGCAGACTTCGACCGACACCTGGTGGGGATACACCTATGCAAATTTCCACGGTAAAGGCAGTGCTGCCCTCTGCAGTCGTTCAATGCTCCACCTGACGGAGAGAGTAACGCCTGAGAAGCTCCCTGTGCTGCCCGGGCTCTGAGGTTGAGGAGGGTCTGATGCGTTTTTGCCGAAGACGTGGGTGTGTGTAGTGGCCCAGAGGGGAAGTCTTTTTGCCGAAGACGTGGGTGTGTGTAGTGACCCAGAGGGGAAGTCTCTTTGGTTGAATACTTGTGAACCGCAGTGCTGGACACGCCTAGCAAAAGGACTGCTGTGAAGTCCTAAATACAGCTTTAAAAACTGCCTTTTTGAAAGCACTAGTTTCTGTAGTACTAATTTTGGCGAAGGCATCTTCATTAAAACCCAGCACATTTGTCCTTCAGTAAGACCTTTTGTGGCCTCAGCGAACAGATATTCGTGCACATATTCCCAGAATTCCACATGGTATGCGTTCCTCAAAGAGCCGAAACCGCCAGTTCAGGACAACGTCCAGGGAAAGACTGCGATATGGCCAGATCCTTGTTGCAGGGACAGAAAAGAAGACTCTGTCGACTGCGCGGTAACGTAATACACAATCTGCGGGTACGTAGTGATAGTAGCGCACAAAGGGACTTAGTCAGCGCAACTTTCTGCATACGGAAATCACACACCTGTTCGTTTCGAGATAGGAAAAATATCTATTGATTTCCGGGATACTGTAGTTCCTCCATCAGCCTTTTACCTAGTACCCTAGATGCCGATCGAGGACTAAATTCCATTTGCAGGGACGGCGCCCTACTTGTCCATTTCCAGGGTGTGTCGCTAATTCGATACATACGCTTTACAAAGGTGCCACAGGGGAAAGTTGGTTTTGTCAGGGGTGACTGTGAGCTTCGCATAAAGACACTTTTCAGCTGTAGAGCGCATCAGTCCCTGTGCTTCTTTTCACGAAAATCAGAATGTAGAAGAATACACTTAGGACACCGGCCTTACGTAGGCGTGAAGCCCGTTTTCTTGTCTGCATACGGGCAACTGGACCGTGTAAATTTTTCAGCGTATCAGGGTTAGAATTAAAGAGTCACGAGCTAGTGGCCCGTTGCCTCACCGTCTGGAAGTGTCACAGAAATACACAGGAAGAGAAAGACCTGACTGTTTCACAGAGGGAAGAACCCATTGTATAAATCGCTGCTCAGCCTTGAAAGAGATTGTCTTCAATTCGCATTTTACTACTATGTAGTGAGATATCTTTTTCTAGGACAGGGAGGCTGCTCGACGTTGATAGGGTGTGTGTGGAGGGTTTAGACGGTAAAGCAGAGGCGTTGTCCCCAGTACATGCCCCCTTGTAGGAAGGCTGCACACCCAGTGGGAATCTGCTTACCCCTCACAGTCCAAAGAGTTCACGGAATAAGCCGTGAAAGACTCAATATCGTTTGCCGTGTCCTGTTGCCAGACAGGTTTTTAGACATTAGAATTGCCCTTGCACTGCAAAGAAGGATTTGCGCAAGTTGCAGCCGTTCCACTGTCAAATTGCAAGCGTATGCCTCGACATGCTAAACGCGCATTCGTGGTCAAACTGACTTACACTCAGTCGACGCGCTCCTACTTCACATACGCATACGTATAGCTACACGTACGGACTGAAAGACAAGGGCTCGGGGCCTGGCACAGAGCAGGTGAATCACCTAGGCATGTGCTTATGAACTGCATTCTTCGGTTGTCACGTATGTATGTATGCGTTCGCCTTCGTGAAGAAGTCCCTATATTCCAGTTACCGTAGTATGGATAGACGTGCACGGGTAGGATGTGCGCTCTTCTCAGCTTGACTCTTTGATTTTCCACACTTCCACCCGTGTCATATTCTGAGATGTGTCAGCCAGTGAATCAATTTTGTTCTGGAAAAGTTTTATCATTTATCTCACATTTTCCTATGCATCTGTATATCCGTGTGTGTTCGAACAATATGCAGTTCTGCGGTGATGCGCGTACTTCTTTACAGTCGGGTAATGCGAATGTGCGGAGACTATTCATCTTCGTCTCTGGCAGGAGATGCCTACGTCGCTGCTCCCTGCGGACTCTCGCGTGGAGAAGCATACCTGGCTTTCTCTCGTTATGTGAATAAGAACGCATTTGTAGACGAAAGCACAATAATGAGTCTCCTGCATCAATTCGATAATGTGTTTGTGTACAGATGCGGAGGTGTCACCGGCCACCGATTGTGGTGCTCCGTATCCAGCAAACTGCAGCACAGCACTTGAGGAGAGTCTAAATTATGGTTGGTGTGTAATATGCTACATACCGGCATCAATCACTATGGCCACGCATTCATAGCTGCCTATACTCTCAAACTGACTCACAGACAAATATATCCGTGTTCATATGAGCAGGTCTGCTCAGAGAGGAAGAACACGTCGAACACACGCGTAGGCGTCCTTATAGATACATACGTACCATTGCATACGTACGTAGACAGGTGTCCGTGCAAGGCATCTCTAGGTAAACTTGCAAAATGTGTATATATTGAGTGATATATATGCTTGCATATACACACGTGTCTACACTAAACTGTGGTACCTCGCGTGTAGTGGTTTTACACACCTGCGGAATATGCAAAAGAGGCAGTCGGTTGCGTGTATGTATATACATGTAGATAAAGACAGATGCCTTTGTGTGCGCAAGCATGTACGCATGTGTACATATATGTGTATACATGTGTGTGTATATATATATATATATATATATATATAGATATATC
>NW_021149140.1:7374-8012 GCF_002837175.3 Physeter macrocephalus
AGGCGCTGCTGCCGCGCCCGCTGGCGCTGCTGCTGCTGCTGCGACAGAGAAGGTGGGAGCATCAATAGCGGAGGGTGAGCCAACAGCACGAGGAACAAACGGAGGAGGGCGCCGCGGCAGCGCATCAGCATGTAGTCATCTATCCACAGCAGATGAAGATGAAGCGAAGCTTTTTCCGTCAGTTTACGAGGCTCTCCTCGTTGAGAGTCCTCGATATATGGCGCTCAAGCTCCACCAGCGCCTGCTGGAGTGGACGCGCTCCCCTCTTGCTGCTCCGGAGCCTCCACACGTAAGAGTTTTGCATTTACCAGGCAGAGCAGTGCATGGTTTCCCCTTACTACCCTACAGCTTTGGAGGAAAACTGTTCGTCTGCATTTCTGTATAGTACAACACTTCATTCACTCCAGGATACACGTCGTATCAGCATGTACACATGCATACAGTTCCACAAAGGCGTATCTTCATACCTGCATAAGTACACATGCAGAAGCACATATGTATAGACACAGGCACACCTAATACATCCGTGAATATCTACACACAGGTAGATATATCTTTGCCGCCGCTTCTGTTGCCGGTACTTCTGTTACTACTGATGCTGCTGCTGGTGTTGCTGTCGCTGCTGTTGCCAGCGCTAC
>NW_021149141.1:0-216 GCF_002837175.3 Physeter macrocephalus
AATATCTGACATCAAAGTAATATTCAGCGCTTCAGCACGAAGTTTGGCTCCCTCCCCCCGTGGCGCCTACATACAAAAGCATGATGTACTGCACACAGTACCAGGACATTAACATGCATCAACTGCATCTCCTGCAGACGGTTATTCAATGTATGTGCATCAGCTGCATCTTCTTCAAATGGTTATTCAACGCGCCTCGGGAGCGGAAGGCGCCCC
>NW_021149141.1:5653-6058 GCF_002837175.3 Physeter macrocephalus
GGGACCGTCTGCGGCTCCCAGTTGGCTTTTTACATGAAGCTTCTCCGGCTGTACCTGGGGTATAATGTTTCGCAGGAAGGCCGTTTCTGCATCGTAGACCCCATCCGTTGTGTGCCTCTTTACGTACCCATCGTTTATGAGTTTATGCGTACAGAGTTTGTGAACAGCTCTGGGCTTTTTCCCTCTTCTCGTTGTCATGGTCGCGTGAGCTGCTCTTCTACAGTCTCTGCTTTCAGTCTTACGCCGCGGGCCCACATGTAGCTGTCCTCTGCGCTGTATGTCTTACTTCTTTAGGGCACTGGTGAGCGTTCATTGCAGACGCTTCAGTGTTTTCTCCGTGCTCGCTACGTTTCATTCGCAGTGCATGCGGCTGAAGGTGGCGTGCTTGCGTGCTGCTGTCGCTTC
>NW_021149141.1:7525-8012 GCF_002837175.3 Physeter macrocephalus
TGGTTGTTGGCCATGTGTCGTGTACACATGTGCGCGCATGGAGGAGAGGTAGTGTCGTTTGTATTCTGTGACAAACTGCAGGCTTTTGGAACCATTGTCTCGGTTGATATGCCCAAGGAAGGGGACCGCAGCAAAGGATTCTGTTTTGTGGAATACGCTTCTCCTGAAGCGGCGGAAATGGCCCTCTCTACTATGCAGAATTTTGTCCTCAAGGGGAGGTAGGGTGTGCTGAAAAACGCAGATTTTTACGTGTGTATGTGCCCACAAATCTTTATGGGGTATCTGTACGAGTTGTGTGGTGGTGCGAATGATAGACATGCGCACATACATACGTTTCAGTTGTAGCAGGCATACGTGTGCATGGGTGAAATACACCAGCACAGACTTATGTACACGTGCACCTACGCTTAAATGTGGGTGTGTGTGTGTATCTGCGTTCTGATGCTTGTATGTGCAGGCCGGGCTGCCTGCATGTCTGTGTCTGTAT
>NW_021149142.1:0-460 GCF_002837175.3 Physeter macrocephalus
GTGTCTCCAAACAAATTTTAAGGTTTTTTGTTCTAGTTCTGTAAAAAATGTCTTGGTAATATGATAGGGATTGCATTGAATCTGTAGATAGCTTTGGGTAGTACAGTCATTTTCACAATATTGATTCTTCCAATCCAAGAACATGGTATGTCTCTCCATCTGTTTATATCATCTGTAATTTCTTTCATCAGTGTCTTATAGTTTTCTGCATACAGGTTTTTTGTCTCCTTAGGTAGGTTTATTCCTATGTATTTTATTCTTTTGTTGCAATGGTAAATGGGAGTGTTTCCTTAATTTCTCTTTCAGATTTTTCATCATTAGTGTATAGGAATGCAAGAGATCTCTGCATTATTTTGTATCCTGCAACTTTACCAAATCCATTGATTAGCTCTAGTAGTTTTCTGGTAGCATCTTTAGGATTCTCTATGTATAGTATCATGTCATCTGCAAACAGTGACAG
>NW_021149142.1:7827-8011 GCF_002837175.3 Physeter macrocephalus
CAAAAGCTTTTAAGTTTCATTAGGTCCCATTTCTTTATTTTTGTTTTTATTTCCCTTACTCTAGGTGGTGGATCAAAAAAGATCTTGCTGTGATTTATATCAAAGAGTGTTTTTCTGATGTTTTCCTCCAAGAGTTTTATAGTGTCCAGTCTTACCTTTAGGTCTCTAATCCATTTTGAGTTTA
>NW_021149144.1:0-8009 GCF_002837175.3 Physeter macrocephalus
ATCCCTAACTCGCCAAGGATTTCGAGCCCCTTGCCCAAGGTGAGCTCAACTAAGAAAAACACTCTGCTTACGTTTCCTTCAAACACCGCTTATGGGAAGCCACCAATTCCTCAAGGAGAGCGTCAGCGTGCGTTCCAAGTTGCAAAGAAGCACAGTTCTTGGTGTAACACTGCACGCTTCTGGAAGATGCACAGGCTCCCTGGGCAACCTCCAGCATCCTTCGTTTAGGCAGTTCGCGACACAGAATAGCGGGTATAGAAAAACGTATATCAGCCAGTGACCCAGTGGGTAACTTGGGTCTCCTCTGACTTGCTAGACTCAACTTGTACTTAGGCTGCGAGTAAACCTGGCAAGGGGCGAGTGATCACACAGGGCTTTTTCTCCAATTTTGAGAGCTCCATTCATGCGGCGTGGAAGCAACCTGAAAAGCATTGTTGTTGCAGGGCTTTTAGTCTATGCTGGCATGGCTCAGAGAAGACAATGAGTTTTCTCGAAAGAAACCTCGTGCTTGCACTTCCTACCTGGAAGCTCATTCTGCTCTGCTCGATACGGAATGAGAACCTCAACGTGAGCACTAGCCTCGAAGTCAGGCCCTCACGTATCTTGCCTAACGGAGGCGTGCAGCAGCTCCGAGAGCCCTTAATCACGGTTCTGCTTTACTTTACAGGCAGGGGGCTTTCAGTTCTCCTGGGCATCTCGCCCGAGCCTCCGTTTAATCTCAGAAAACTCCGTACCTCCACGATGCACTGGGCCTCTTAAGCGAAATAGAGCCTCGGAAGCCCATCAGAGTAACCCTTTGTTTGCCGAGTGAGGGGCAACACACCGCATTTTTCCTTGGGAATCCTAGAATTTCTGAGCTCTAAAACAGCTTCGCGAACACAGCTCTAGAATCCCTAACTCGCCAAGGCATTCAGCCAGCTTACTCTAGTTGCGCTCAAAAGGGAAAAACATTCTGCTTATATTTCCTTCCAACACCACTTATGGGAAGTCAGCAATTCCTCAAGGAGAGTGTCAGCGTGTGTTCCAACTTCAACAGAAGCACACTTCGTGCTGCAACACTGCAGGCGTCTGGGAGATGCACAGGCCTCTTTGGCAACCTCCAGCATCCTTCGTTTCGGAAGTTTGCTACACAGAATAACGGATATAGAAAAAGGTAGATCAGCCCAGGGCCCAGTGGGTCTCTTGTGTCTCTTTTGACTTGCTCGACTCAACATGTACTTAGGCTGCGAGTCACCCTGGCAATGGGAGAGTGATAGCACAGGGCTTTTTTTCTAATTGCAAAAGCTCCATTCACGCGGCGTGGAAGCAACCTGAAAAGCATTGTTGCTGCAGGGCTTTTAGTCTATGCTGGCATGACTCAGAGAAGACAATGAGTTTTCTCGAAAGAAACCTTGTGCTTGCACTTCCTACCGGGAAGCTCCTCCTGCTCTGCTCGATACGGAATGTGAACCTCAACGTGAGCACTAGCCTCGAAGTCAGGCCCTCACGTATCTTGCCTAACGGAGGCGTGCAGCAGCTCCGAGAGCCCTTAATCACGGTTCGGCTTTACTTTACCGGCAGGGGGCTTTCAGTTCTCCTGGGCATCTCGCCCGAGCCTCCGTTGAATCTCAGAAAACTCCGTACCTCCACGATGCACTGGGCCTCTTAAGCGAAATAGAGCCTCGGAAGCCCATCAGAGTAACCCTTTGTTTGCCGAGTGAGGGGCAACACACTGCATTTTTCCTTGGGAATCCTAGATTTTCTGAGCTCTAAAACAGCTTCGCGAACACAGCTCTAGAATCCCTAACTCGCCAAGGCATTCAGCCAGCTTACTCTAGTTGCGCTCAAAAGGGAAAAACATTCTGCTTATATTTCCTTCCAACACCACTTATGGGAAGTCAGCAATTCCTCAAGGAGAGTGTCAGCGTGTGTTCCAACTTCAACAGAAGCACACTTCGTGCTGCAACACTGCAGGCGTCTGGGAGATGCACAGGCCTCTTTGGCAACCTCCAGCATCCTTCGTTTCGGAAGTTTGCTACACAGAATAACGGATATAGAAAAAGGTAGATCAGCCCAGGGCCCAGTGGGTCTCTTGTGTCTCTTTTGACTTGCTCGACTCAACATGTACTTAGGCTGCGAGTCACCCTGGCAATGGGAGAGTGATAGCACAGGGCTTTTTTTCTAATTGCAAAAGCTCCATTCACGCGGCGTGGAAGCAACCTGAAAAGCATTGTTGCTGCAGGGCTTTTAGTCTATGCTGGCATGACTCAGAGAAGACAATGAGTTTTCTCGAAAGAAACCTTGTGCTTGCACTTCCTACCGGGAAGCTCCTCCTGCTCTGCTCGATACGGAATGTGAACCTCAACGTGAGCACTAGCCTCGAAGTCAGGCCCTCACGTATCTTGCCTAACGGAGGCGTGCAGCAGCTCCGAGAGCCCTTAATCACGGTTCGGCTTTACTTTACCGGCAGGGGGCTTTCAGTTCTCCTGGGCATCTCGCCCGAGCCTCCGTTGAATCTCAGAAAACTCCGTACCTCCACGATGCACTGGGCCTCTTAAGCGAAATAGAGCCTCGGAAGCCCATCAGAGTAACCCTTTGTTTGCCGAGTGAGGGGCAACACACTGCATTTTTCCTTGGGAATCCTAGATTTTCTGAGCTCTAAAACAGCTTCGCGAACACAGCTCTAGAATCCCTAACTCGCCAAGGCATTCAGCCAGCTTACTCTAGTTGCGCTCAAAAGGGAAAAACATTCTGCTTATATTTCCTTCCAACACCACTTATGGGAAGTCAGCAATTCCTCAAGGAGAGTGTCAGCGTGTGTTCCAACTTCAACAGAAGCACACTTCGTGCTGCAACACTGCAGGCGTCTGGGAGATGCACAGGCCTCTTTGGCAACCTCCAGCATCCTTCGTTTCGGAAGTTTGCTACACAGAATAACGGATATAGAAAAAGGTAGATCAGCCCAGGGCCCAGTGGGTCTCTTGTGTCTCTTTTGACTTGCTCGACTCAACATGTACTTAGGCTGCGAGTCACCCTGGCAATGGGAGAGTGATAGCACAGGGCTTTTTTTCTAATTGCAAAAGCTCCATTCACGCGGCGTGGAAGCAACCTGAAAAGCATTGTTGCTGCAGGGCTTTTAGTCTATGCTGGCATGACTCAGAGAAGACAATGAGTTTTCTCGAAAGAAACCTTGTGCTTGCACTTCCTACCGGGAAGCTCCTCCTGCTCTGCTCGATACGGAATGTGAACCTCAACGTGAGCACTAGCCTCGAAGTCAGGCCCTCACGTATCTTGCCTAACGGAGGCGTGCAGCAGCTCCGAGAGCCCTTAATCACGGTTCGGCTTTACTTTACCGGCAGGGGGCTTTCAGTTCTCCTGGGCATCTCGCCCGAGCCTCCGTTGAATCTCAGAAAACTCCGTACCTCCACGATGCACTGGGCCTCTTAAGCGAAATAGAGCCTCGGAAGCCCATCAGAGTAACCCTTTGTTTGCCGAGTGAGGGGCAACACACTGCATTTTTCCTTGGGAATCCTAGATTTTCTGAGCTCTAAAACAGCTTCGCGAACACAGCTCTAGAATCCCTAACTCGCCAAGGCATTCAGCCAGCTTACTCTAGTTGCGCTCAAAAGGGAAAAACATTCTGCTTATATTTCCTTCCAACACCACTTATGGGAAGTCAGCAATTCCTCAAGGAGAGTGTCAGCGTGTGTTCCAACTTCAACAGAAGCACACTTCGTGCTGCAACACTGCAGGCGTCTGGGAGATGCACAGGCCTCTTTGGCAACCTCCAGCATCCTTCGTTTCGGAAGTTTGCTACACAGAATAACGGATATAGAAAAAGGTAGATCAGCCCAGGGCCCAGTGGGTCTCTTGTGTCTCTTTTGACTTGCTCGACTCAACATGTACTTAGGCTGCGAGTCACCCTGGCAATGGGAGAGTGATAGCACAGGGCTTTTTTTCTAATTGCAAAAGCTCCATTCACGCGGCGTGGAAGCAACCTGAAAAGCATTGTTGCTGCAGGGCTTTTAGTCTATGCTGGCATGACTCAGAGAAGACAATGAGTTTTCTCGAAAGAAACCTTGTGCTTGCACTTCCTACCGGGAAGCTCCTCCTGCTCTGCTCGATACGGAATGTGAACCTCAACGTGAGCACTAGCCTCGAAGTCAGGCCCTCACGTATCTTGCCTAACGGAGGCGTGCAGCAGCTCCGAGAGCCCTTAATCACGGTTCGGCTTTACTTTACCGGCAGGGGGCTTTCAGTTCTCCTGGGCATCTCGCCCGAGCCTCCGTTGAATCTCAGAAAACTCCGTACCTCCACGATGCACTGGGCCTCTTAAGCGAAATAGAGCCTCGGAAGCCCATCAGAGTAACCCTTTGTTTGCCGAGTGAGGGGCAACACACTGCATTTTTCCTTGGGAATCCTAGATTTTCTGAGCTCTAAAACAGCTTCGCGAACACAGCTCTAGAATCCCTAACTCGCCAAGGCATTCAGCCAGCTTACTCTAGTTGCGCTCAAAAGGGAAAAACATTCTGCTTATATTTCCTTCCAACACCACTTATGGGAAGTCAGCAATTCCTCAAGGAGAGTGTCAGCGTGTGTTCCAACTTCAACAGAAGCACACTTCGTGCTGCAACACTGCAGGCGTCTGGGAGATGCACAGGCCTCTTTGGCAACCTCCAGCATCCTTCGTTTCGGAAGTTTGCTACACAGAATAACGGATATAGAAAAAGGTAGATCAGCCCAGGGCCCAGTGGGTCTCTTGTGTCTCTTTTGACTTGCTCGACTCAACATGTACTTAGGCTGCGAGTCACCCTGGCAATGGGAGAGTGATAGCACAGGGCTTTTTTTCTAATTGCAAAAGCTCCATTCACGCGGCGTGGAAGCAACCTGAAAAGCATTGTTGCTGCAGGGCTTTTAGTCTATGCTGGCATGACTCAGAGAAGACAATGAGTTTTCTCGAAAGAAACCTTGTGCTTGCACTTCCTACCGGGAAGCTCCTCCTGCTCTGCTCGATACGGAATGTGAACCTCAACGTGAGCACTAGCCTCGAAGTCAGGCCCTCACGTATCTTGCCTAACGGAGGCGTGCAGCAGCTCCGAGAGCCCTTAATCACGGTTCGGCTTTACTTTACCGGCAGGGGGCTTTCAGTTCTCCTGGGCATCTCGCCCGAGCCTCCGTTGAATCTCAGAAAACTCCGTACCTCCACGATGCACTGGGCCTCTTAAGCGAAATAGAGCCTCGGAAGCCCATCAGAGTAACCCTTTGTTTGCCGAGTGAGGGGCAACACACTGCATTTTTCCTTGGGAATCCTAGATTTTCTGAGCTCTAAAACAGCTTCGCGAACACAGCTCTAGAATCCCTAACTCGCCAAGGCATTCAGCCAGCTTACTCTAGTTGCGCTCAAAAGGGAAAAACATTCTGCTTATATTTCCTTCCAACACCACTTATGGGAAGTCAGCAATTCCTCAAGGAGAGTGTCAGCGTGTGTTCCAACTTCAACAGAAGCACACTTCGTGCTGCAACACTGCAGGCGTCTGGGAGATGCACAGGCCTCTTTGGCAACCTCCAGCATCCTTCGTTTCGGAAGTTTGCTACACAGAATAACGGATATAGAAAAAGGTAGATCAGCCCAGGGCCCAGTGGGTCTCTTGTGTCTCTTTTGACTTGCTCGACTCAACATGTACTTAGGCTGCGAGTCACCCTGGCAATGGGAGAGTGATAGCACAGGGCTTTTTTTCTAATTGCAAAAGCTCCATTCACGCGGCGTGGAAGCAACCTGAAAAGCATTGTTGCTGCAGGGCTTTTAGTCTATGCTGGCATGACTCAGAGAAGACAATGAGTTTTCTCGAAAGAAACCTTGTGCTTGCACTTCCTACCGGGAAGCTCCTCCTGCTCTGCTCGATACGGAATGTGAACCTCAACGTGAGCACTAGCCTCGAAGTCAGGCCCTCACGTATCTTGCCTAACGGAGGCGTGCAGCAGCTCCGAGAGCCCTTAATCACGGTTCGGCTTTACTTTACCGGCAGGGGGCTTTCAGTTCTCCTGGGCATCTCGCCCGAGCCTCCGTTGAATCTCAGAAAACTCCGTACCTCCACGATGCACTGGGCCTCTTAAGCGAAATAGAGCCTCGGAAGCCCATCAGAGTAACCCTTTGTTTGCCGAGTGAGGGGCAACACACTGCATTTTTCCTTGGGAATCCTAGATTTTCTGAGCTCTAAAACAGCTTCGCGAACACAGCTCTAGAATCCCTAACTCGCCAAGGCATTCAGCCAGCTTACTCTAGTTGCGCTCAAAAGGGAAAAACATTCTGCTTATATTTCCTTCCAACACCACTTATGGGAAGTCAGCAATTCCTCAAGGAGAGTGTCAGCGTGTGTTCCAACTTCAACAGAAGCACACTTCGTGCTGCAACACTGCAGGCGTCTGGGAGATGCACAGGCCTCTTTGGCAACCTCCAGCATCCTTCGTTTCGGAAGTTTGCTACACAGAATAACGGATATAGAAAAAGGTAGATCAGCCCAGGGCCCAGTGGGTCTCTTGTGTCTCTTTTGACTTGCTCGACTCAACATGTACTTAGGCTGCGAGTCACCCTGGCAATGGGAGAGTGATAGCACAGGGCTTTTTTTCTAATTGCAAAAGCTCCATTCACGCGGCGTGGAAGCAACCTGAAAAGCATTGTTGCTGCAGGGCTTTTAGTCTATGCTGGCATGACTCAGAGAAGACAATGAGTTTTCTCGAAAGAAACCTTGTGCTTGCACTTCCTACCGGGAAGCTCCTCCTGCTCTGCTCGATACGGAATGTGAACCTCAACGTGAGCACTAGCCTCGAAGTCAGGCCCTCACGTATCTTGCCTAACGGAGGCGTGCAGCAGCTCCGAGAGCCCTTAATCACGGTTCGGCTTTACTTTACCGGCAGGGGGCTTTCAGTTCTCCTGGGCATCTCGCCCGAGCCTCCGTTGAATCTCAGAAAACTCCGTACCTCCACGATGCACTGGGCCTCTTAAGCGAAATAGAGCCTCGGAAGCCCATCAGAGTAACCCTTTGTTTGCCGAGTGAGGGGCAACACACTGCATTTTTCCTTGGGAATCCTAGATTTTCTGAGCTCTAAAACAGCTTCGCGAACACAGCTCTAGAATCCCTAACTCGCCAAGGCATTCAGCCAGCTTACTCTAGTTGCGCTCAAAAGGGAAAAACATTCTGCTTATATTTCCTTCCAACACCACTTATGGGAAGTCAGCAATTCCTCAAGGAGAGTGTCAGCGTGTGTTCCAACTTCAACAGAAGCACACTTCGTGCTGCAACACTGCAGGCGTCTGGGAGATGCACAGGCCTCTTTGGCAACCTCCAGCATCCTTCGTTTCGGAAGTTTGCTACACAGAATAACGGATATAGAAAAAGGTAGATCAGCCCAGGGCCCAGTGGGTCTCTTGTGTCTCTTTTGACTTGCTCGACTCAACATGTACTTAGGCTGCGAGTCACCCTGGCAATGGGAGAGTGATAGCACAGGGCTTTTTTTCTAATTGCAAAAGCTCCATTCACGCGGCGTGGAAGCAACCTGAAAAGCATTGTTGCTGCAGGGCTTTTAGTCTATGCTGGCATGACTCAGAGAAGACAATGAGTTTTCTCGAAAGAAACCTTGTGCTTGCACTTCCTACCGGGAAGCTCCTCCTGCTCTGCTCGATACGGAATGTGAACCTCAACGTGAGCACTAGCCTCGAAGTCAGGCCCTCACGTATCTTGCCTAACGGAGGCGTGCAGCAGCTCCGAGAGCCCTTAATCACGGTTCGGCTTTACTTTACCGGCAGGGGGCTTTCAGTTCTCCTGGGCATCTCGCCCGAGCCTCCGTTGAATCTCAGAAAACTCCGTACCTCCACGATGCACTGGGCCTCTTAAGCGAAATAGAGCCTCGGAAGCCCATCAGAGTAACCCTTTGTTTGCCGAGTGAGGGGCAACACACTGCATTTTTCCTTGGGAAGTTTCTTGAGCCCTTAATCGCGGTTCTGCTTTAGTGTACTGGCACGAGGCTTGTCC
>NW_021149147.1:0-854 GCF_002837175.3 Physeter macrocephalus
ATGTATATATATCAATCCATTAACACAGATGGGTTCCTCCCTCTATATGTGTATTTTTCTCTATATGTATTTATCAATCCATTAACACAGATGCAACTACAGCTGCAGTATGCCTCTTTCCTGCAGCATCCAGTTCACCAGCGTTACCCGTCACTATAGTCGAGATAGAGGTATACACGTTTGCACATCCGTGGTGTTGAGCCTTGTTTTTCGATACCACGTGCATATCGAAAGACCATATATAGATATACACGTATATTTACAAGTCTGTGAATATGTTCGAATCTCGTTCCCGGATACTTCTTACAGTGTATCAGCTGCAGGAAAAAATTGGCGCTATGCAACGGCAAAGAGAGCTGCAGTCGGCAGGTGAGAAATGCATCGACCCACCACAGTAAAGCGGCAGCCGCCTCCTGCTGCTCTCTCAAATTTAAGTTGTCTCAGTTCCTCTTCCTCTCTTTCCACTTTAAGCATGTATAGCTGAATGCAAATGGGCAGAATTCCCAAAGCGTTTTATGATTCTAGAGCAAAGTCTTTAATCTCCGACTCAGGCAGTCATCGTCTTCGTGACTTTCAAACGGCGATTACCAGACTTATATAAAAAACGTGTCTATCCATGTGGTTCTCTTGACATAGATGCATACAATAATGTAAGCAGACAGAAGCGTGTGATAACCTGTGTAGACGTTTGTGCACGTGGCATCAGGTAGACTGCAGCAACGCTGAATTATAGCAGCCATCCAATTCGAGTATGGCAGCAATCACGGCAGCACTTAATGAACGTTGAGTGGGCAGGATGCTTTAGTCACTCAATCCGCGAAAGCTCAAAAGCCTTTACGGGAGTGCCTGCCACG
>NW_021149147.1:1351-2268 GCF_002837175.3 Physeter macrocephalus
AGCGAAATGGATGCATGCACAGACACGCGTAGAAACTTTGAAGTTGTGAACGATACATTCCAATGTCGGCCTTGACTTTTAGGGTACTCCGCGTGAGATAACTGGTTGGCAACAGCCACAGGTTTTCTCAGCCCGCGGACACAACTGTGTTCGTTATTATTTGCTACTAATACTACACGTAAACGCTTATTCGTTTAAATGCGCGTAGGTGAGCACTTGTATGCTGCCATATTCAGATGATACAGGGAAGCACGGCATATCCGATGTGGGAACTCCGGGCGCTGCCCGTGAAACCTTGATTACCTCAGGGGAGAAACACCGAAACAAACTTTTCGGTGCGGAAGAGTTAGTTTGTATACCGTTTGGATTACATGTTAAAGTACATGTTTTGTGCATCATTACAGGGAATCTGAGCTTGGTATTGAAACTGCGTAGAACTGTTATACAAACAAGATCGGCGATCGCCCCCACCTCTTTCAAGGTGCGAGGCTGAGCGCACTAATAGCTTCGTGTGCTCGCTATACAGAAAACACCTGCAGCTTGGGATGGTCACACGGACGACTCGCTCCGTAGTACAGAAACTGTCTGGTTTCTGTGCGTTGGTATCACATCTTGTCAGAAGTACGTTGCAGGTCAGGCACCGCACCACAGGAAGAAAAAGCTGCAGCACTTACGAATGAGTCACGCGTAACATTATAAACAGATAAAAAATGAGTCCACGACTAGGACACGAACAGATGCGTTACCGGCGCACTCACAGCAAAGTCAGTCCCTCGTTAGGCATTTCCTCTCGACGTCACCAAGATTCCTGGTACACGCCAAAGTGCCTCAGTAGCAACACCATTACAAAGGAACTGTATAACGCCCTATTTGGCGATTCGAAGTCCCAGTTGTGGAAATTGATCTCGATCAGCAGA
>NW_021149147.1:7392-8006 GCF_002837175.3 Physeter macrocephalus
TATATATATATATATATATCCATTACGTAGCATATGCACCCTTTCGTGGTAGAACACAACGTCCTCAAGTTTTTTATAACACATAAAACTTGGCCTAGCTGTCGGTGTCCCTATGCCTTCTCTTTAGGGTTGTACAGCTCCTAAACGATTTACTAGGGCCTCCTTCGCAGGCAGACAAGATGAATGGGTACTGGCGTAATATACAGAGTGAAGCATATCTACCCCAGCGGAGAGAAGGAAGCCAACTCAATATCGACGAGGTTCTCAGGCTCTGACAAGCTCACACGCGTACTCGTTTCTCCGAATTTATCGGTGTGCTGACGAAAAGATAGACACCTGTAATCACACAGTTACATTGATGTGAATGTGCCACATCCAAGTGTATGGGGGGCTAGAAGTGAGGGTGTGACATTAGAGTGGCGAAGAAAGAGAGGCAAACTAGACTTGCATGGATGCTTTGAGATAACGTACTGAGTTCCACATTGTACTGATGGGGTCAGGCCAGGCCACGGGTCGAATACACAAGTGCACACATATGTGTATGTTACCTGCAGGATACCTATAAACAACTAAAAAAGCAGTTTACGTGTACCTGCAGGATACCTATGAACAAC
>NW_021149150.1:0-2674 GCF_002837175.3 Physeter macrocephalus
ACACAGTGCAGTAGCCACTGTTTACACGCAGCCATTGAGCACTTCAAATGTCGCTAGTGAGAATGAGAGACTGAATTTTCAATTTTACTTAATTTTAATCAATTTAAATAGTCACATATGACTAGGGGCTACCTTTTTTGAGAATGGACCTGTTACCGGAAGTTATTACCATGACTATACATCTGCGTCTGCCTCCCCAGCTCCCCACGTCTTGACTAAGAGGCTACAAAACAAAGTGAGTGTCAAGGGGGGTGAAGCTTTCCTCCTCATCCTTATCAGTCGAAAAGAAAAGAAAAAAAAATGAAGTCAAAAAATAGGGACTGATATTGCATAAATTGCCCAAACTGGCAAATAGCAACAGTCACGGATTGTGAGAGTTTAACTGTTTATTAAATGAGTGTATTTCAGCTGTCACTGTGTGTGCATTATTGAACATCTTTCTACTGTAAACAGCAAAAAGCAATTTAAGAATTTAAAGCTGGTTGGGGAGGAAAACAAAAGCAGATCTCTCAGTCAAGGTGCATTTCTGGATAAGTAGTCTCTGAATTTCCCAAGTGAGGATACCTCTCTTTAGATGAAATGGCATCCTGGCATTCAGCTCAAGAAAAAGTAATTGGAAATTGCTTAGAGAGTTTAGATAAAGGAAGTGAAATTATTACAGAAAAAATAAATAATAATTTTTACCTTTCTACTGAATCAATGACTTACTCTTTCCAAGAGTTTAATTAATTTTTTTAAAAAATGTAATGATGTTTGTTGTTTGTAATTGGTTAGATACAGAGTATAACGCAACACTGGGAAGGGGGGTGGAATGAGAAATTAAGGGCAAACATCAAAGGATGCAACAGCAGCTTCCTGATTGAACTATTTCTTATAACTAACTGTTATGTAAATATTACTCTAATACTAGTATGTGGGTTTGGGATAATGTAGCCTTTTAAACCTCCATAAAGGGTAAAAGTGAATAAATGAATGAATGAATGAAGAAAGAAAAACAAAGAAAGTCAAAAGTAATTTGTTCACTGGATGACAAAGGATAAAATCTCATTGGGAAGAGAAATATAAACAAATGGTAAGGAAAATTCTGGTTTCAACTAAGTAAAACATTAAATCTGGTGATTATTCTTTTTAATTTATTTGTTCATCTTGTATGAACTTTTCACACCCTTTCCAAGCATGTATTTATTATTTGTATGGATTCTTAAACAGAGATTTCCATTCTTTCACCTTCTTTAAGCACAAAAATCACTCAGTGAAATGCAAACAAGTAGGGCATGTGAAAGGGAATGGGATGGGGCCAGTTTGCAAGTTAGCAGTAATCAGAAACCAACATACTCAAATCATGCCTAGTGTGTTTCTCCTTTTGTGACAAAAACACTTTCTACCTTATCCTTTTGATTGACTGGCTTGGACTGCTTGTCTTTTGATCCCATTTCCAGATGCCAAGTAATTCCCACTATAATCCAAAGGCATTCCGTTCCAGAGGTTACCAGTCCTATTCTTAAGTGGGAAAGAGTCTTTCCTAATCCAATTTGAACATCAAAGATTTCTGAATAGCAAAGACCATCAACTTGCTTAAAGAGTACTTTCTCTGGTGCATAAATAATTCATGACTGTATACCACAGAAAAAATACATTTAGTACAGGAATAAGCTCACAGAATTAATCTGCTTCCTTCCACTCCACCCCCAATATAGGGTGTTATAAGATTTGAAATGTTTCTCTGGGGTGAAACTGCTAGGGAAGTTTAAGTCTAACTAACATCAAGATATGCTTACGTTCATAAAAAGAAATGAAATTGGGTTATTTGTAGTGAGGTGGATGGACCTAGACTCTGCCATACAGAGTGAAATAAGTCAGAAAGAGAGAAACAAATGCCATATGCTAACACACATATATGGAATCTATAAAAAAATGGTTCTGATGAACCTAGGGGGAGGACAGGAATAAAGACGCTGATGTAGAGAATGGACCTGAGGACACGGGGAAGGGGAAGAGTAAGCTGGGAAGAAGTGAGAGAGTAGCATTGACATATACACACTACCAAATGTAAAGCAGATAGCTAGTGAGAAGCAGCTGCCTAGCACAGTGAGATCAGCTTGGTGCTTGATGAGTACCTAGAGGGGTGGGATAGGGAGGGTGGGAGGGAGACACAAGAAGGAAGGGATATGGCGATATATGTATACATATAGCTGATTCACTTTGTTATACAGCAGAAACCAACACAACATTGTAAAGCAATTATGCTGCAATAAATTTGTTAAAAAAAAGATCTGCTTAGGTTGAAGAACAACCAATAAAAAGAAGATCATCAGTGTGTCTGGCGGGTGTGCTCACATACTGAGAGACCATAGAAACGAAGTAGCAGCTCTAAACACACCAACTGAAAGACAAATGAAACTGTTACTTTAACATTCATTTACTCAAACTAAAGGAAACACATATTTTAAGAGAGTTTCACTAAGAGTAGTATAGTAGGTGGGCTCACAATTTCTCTCCAAAGTCAGTAGCTCTTTGTCTTCAGAAAAATGATGGGCGGGGTGGGAGGCGTGTCGATGGATCCTAAACCAGGAGGACAGGTTGCCACATTAAGAGCCCAAATGAGTTCTAGAGGTGTTTGGGGGGCTTCAAAATTTGTCCTCTTCATATGCTCAGGTAAACAATCTCAAGTATT
>NW_021149150.1:3972-8003 GCF_002837175.3 Physeter macrocephalus
TCAGGCATCTGCAACTCTATAGTATCCATGGTTGTCTCCCGCCAAGCACCACTGAACATGCAGCCTTTATGTAGACCCTCTTATCAGCTCCTCTGTAAAGCTATATAACAGAGAATATTTAGAATGTAACCTATGGTTATACTACACTATTGAAATTATGTAAACATTCTCCTTAGGCAGGGTCAAATGACCTTAGAGGCTTGCCATTTTCAAGAGGTTTTTGTTTGTTTGTCTTTTCCCTTATACTGTACTTTCCTTGTCATTGAAAGATCCAGACTCTCTCTGCAACACCTCATTTGTTTAGTGTATTACACTTGTCAGTGCAGTATTTCATATTATTCATTTCCTCAAAAATGGAAAACCATCCCATTCATTCCTCTTTTTCTTTCACTGTAAGTTTGTTACTTGCTAAGCCTTGTGTCTGGTGCTGGTAATCCAAAGTCCTTGCCTCCATTATTCAAAAATCCAGTGGTAAAAAATAATACAATGAAATAACTGCAGCCATATGGGGAGAAATGTTTGATCAAGGCCTGATGGGAGTACAGTTGAAGAAAGATATATATCTGCCTTGGAGGTGTGAGAAACGGTGGTCTTTGATCCAGATCTCAGACCACGAGGAATGCATAGTTGTTTGCAAGAAACAAGCAAAGTGCCAACAGAAAGCTCAAGATGTTTAAACAGTTGGAGTGGGAACAAAAATAAAAACATTTAAAAAAGCTATAAGTATTTTGGGAACTTAAGATCTTCCCCCAAACTAAAGGTTTGTGTGCCTGTGGAAAATGGAGGCATGAGCTCTGAGAAGCTGATTTGGACGCACATGTGCATGCACACACACAGTTCTAAATGATTCTATAACTGGCAATGCTATTTTAAAACAAATGTTAAAGACCAGGGCTTCCCTGGTGGCGCAGTGGTTGAGAATCCGCCTGCCGAGTCAGGGGAGACGGGTTCGTGCCATGGTCCGGGAAGATCCCACATGCCGCGGAGCAGCTGGGCCCGTGAGCCATGGCCGCTGAGCCTGTGCGTCCGGAGCGTGTGCTCCGCAACGGGAGAGGCCACAACAGTGAGAGGCCCGTGTACTGCAAAAAAATAAATAAATAAAATAAAATTACAGAGCAAAGCAAACACGGGGGCAAAACTTGCCACATTTATCACAAAAAAAGTGGTTTCACAGCTCAAGTGATGAGATAGACTAAGAAGTTAATTATGGAAATTAAGGTGCCTAGAGGACAGATCTGGGACCAAGATGTAATTCTCCATAAAGGAATGATCACTAACTGTTTTAGATGGGGAAGAGCGAATTGTGTTCTTGAAATTAATGGGGAAAATTCGCACACAAAGGCCTCTGTTCCACCATCATCCTATGAAGGGAGCCCGAAAGCAATCATCCCAGGAGGGAAAGATACACAGAATGGAATCCCTGGTATGGAATGCCCTTATCCGGCGGGGTGGGGCCTAGTGGGTGTGGCTTAGCATGGAGTCCCAGAGGACATTAGAGCAAACGTCATCTGTACCCAGCAGCACTCTGGGCTGAGCCAGTGCCCATGGCAAGGGCACCTGGAGAGGAAGCCTGTCTACTGCACCGCCGAGGTATAGGCCATGGGAGCAAGAAGCAGTCGGATGCCATGGCACTGGGGGGAGCGTGCCCCAGAGGAGCCAGGTGCCACTGGGGAGGAGGAGGAGGCTGAGGAGGCAATAATGGCAGAGAGAGAGGAAGGGAATGAGAGCGAAGAGGCCAGACCCGCCACCAGTCAGGGGAGCCACAAGCAGAAGACAGGCCCAGGAGTGCCGTTCAGAAAAGTGTCCCGCCGGAAGCATGCTAAAGATCGTTCAGGGTCCGTTTATGAGGCACTCTTCCTGAGAGGAGAAGACAGTGACGTGCGGATCCGCGCACTGGGGGAGGAGTGGAACTTGCATAGGGTCCACTTGTGCCAGTCAGGGTACTTTGCTAGCATGTTCAGTGGTGCTTGGCGGGAGACAACCATGGATACTATAGAGTTGCAGAAGCCTGACGAGAACATTGATCGTGAGGCACTGCACGAGGCATTAGGTTCCCTGTACTGAGACTCCATGCTCATCCCAGCCGGTCGAGTCGTCCCCATCCTGGCCACCGCCAGCATGCTGCAGCTGGACGAGCTGATTCAGCAGTGCGGGGAGGTCATGAAGGAGACTGTCAGTGCCCAGACCGTGTGCAGCTACTACTACTCTGCTGAAAGCTACGGACTCCAGAACATCAGGAGCATGTGTCTTCAGTGGCTGCTGGACAACATGATGACCCAGCGTAGTGAGGAGCTATTGCGAGAAGTCAGCCTGGATCTCATGAAAGAGGTCATTGCCGCTTCAGATCTTTTGGTGATGGAGGTGGAGATGGACGTGTACACCATGCCGAAAAAGTGGATGTTCTTGCAGCTGCAGCAGACATGGAGGGGCCCGCGCAGTGCCCTATTGCCTGACACCAACTCGTGGTTTGCCAGGTCGAGGAGGGAGTCGGAGGGCACCCCTTTCCTGGAGACCGAGTAGGGCAGAGCCTTCGTGCCAATGTTCCAGCAGCTGCGGCTTGCCTCCATAATCTGGCACCTGACGTCAGCACGCGTCATCCACCAGGGTGCGCTGATTTCTGCCACTTGGCTGACTCCAGTGTACAAAGAGAATTGGTTTGCCCCCCTCCAGGCTGAGCAGAGCAGAAAGCTCTGGCCCATGGACGTCTATGTGTCCGACGCCCAGGGGAACAGCATGCGGTGCTAGGGCCAGCTCCACATGGACAAGCAGTGCACCTGGCGGTGGGAAGGCTTCAACGTCAGCTGGGACCTGGTGGTGTGCTATGCCAACCAGCACATCATTTTACGGTGCAGCGCACTGAACGAGTCCTGTAGACTCGGGGTCAGCTTACTCTGGCAGAGAAAGGTCGCGTTCCGCCTGCGCCTGTCCTTCTTGGACAGGGCTGGGAGAGCCGTTATCAGGAAGGACACAGGATACCAGATGCTTTCCCTGAGAAAGGATCAAGAGCTAGAGGTAGTGAAACTGGAAAACCAAGACGTGGTTTTCCCCATATATGTGCCCTGTATCTTCCTGTACCTCTACCGAGAGGGGCATTGCCCATAGCGAGGACCCCTGCAAAAAAGCTCAGAGAACTGAGCAGCTCTTTCCTGGGGTCAGGGATGACCAGCTTGGTCCAGATGCCAGCTCCTTCTGTGGGACCAACCAGGCTTGCCCATCTCTGGTAACCAACTCTGTCAGAGGCTTTGTTGAACTGTAGCTGACAATACTTGAGATTGTTTACCTGAGCATATGAAGAGGACAAATTTTGAAGCCCCCCAAACACCTCTAGAACTCATTTGGGCTCTTAATGTGGCAACCTGTCTTCCTGGTGTAGGATCCATCGACACGCCCCCCGCCCCGCCCATCATTTCTGTGAAGACAAAGAGCTATTGACTTTAGAGAGAAACTGAGACTACCTACTCTACTAGTCTTAGTGAAACTCTCTTAAAATATGTGTTTCCTTTAGTTTGATTAAATGAATGTTAAAGTAACAGTTTCATTTGTCTTTCAGTTGGTGTGTTTAGAGCTGCTACTTGGTTTCCATGGTTTCTCACTATGTGAGCACACCCCCCCAGACCACACTGATGATCTTCTTTTTATTGATTGCTCTTCAACCTAAGCATATCTTTTTTAAAAAAATAAATTTATTGCAGCATAATTGCTTTATAATGTTGTGTTGGTTTCTGCTGTATAACAAAGTGAATCAGCTATATGTATACATATATCGCCATATCCCCTCCCTCTTGTGTCTCCGTGCCACCCTCCCTATCCCACCCCTCTAGGTGGTCATCAAGCACCAAGCTGATCTCCCTGTGCTATGCAGCTCCTTCCCACTAGCTATCTGCTTTACATTTGGTAGTGTATATATGTCTGTTCTACTCTCTCACTTCGTCCCAGCTTACTCTTCCCCTTCCCCATGTCCTCAAGTCCATCCTCTACATCAGCATCTTTATTCCTGTCCTGCCCCTAGGTTCATCAGAACCATTTTTTTT
>NW_021149152.1:0-1454 GCF_002837175.3 Physeter macrocephalus
TTCTCCAAAGAAGACATGCAAATGACCAAAAAGCACATGAAAAGAATCTGCTCGACATCAATAATTATTAGAGAAATGCAAATCAAAACTACAATGAGGTATCACCTCACACCAGTCAGAACGGCCTCATCAAGAAATCTATAAACAATAAATGCTGGAGAGGGTGTGGAGAAATGGGAACCCTCCTACACTGTTGGTGGGAATGTAAAGTGATACAGCCACTAGGGAGAACAGTATGCAGGTTCTTTAAAAAACTAAAAACAGAGCTACCATATGATCCAGCAATCCCACTCCTGGGCATATATTCGGAGAAAACCAGAATTCAAAAAGATACATGCACCCCAATGTTCATTGCAGCACTATTTACAATAGCCAGGACATGGAAGCAACGTAAATGTCCATCAACAGGCGAGTGGATAATGAAGATGTGGTATGTACTTACAATGGAATACTACTCAGCCATAAAAAAGAACAAAAATGCCATTTGCAGCAACATGGATGGACCTAGAGATTGTTATATTGAGTTAAGTCGGAGAAAGACAAATATCATGATATCACTTATATGTGGAACATAAAAAAAACAACAAACTAGTGAATATAACAAAAAAGAAGCAGACTCATACATACAGAGAACAAGCTAGTGGTTACCAGTGAGGGTGGGGGCAATACAGCAGTGGGAGTGGGAGGTACAAACTATTGGGTGTAAGATAGGCTCAAGGATGTATTGTACAACACAAGGAATATAGCCAATATTTTGTAATAACTGTAAATGGAAAGTAACCTTTAAATATAGTTTAAAAAATTTTTAAGTCAACTTGCAATGCTTTGCTTCATAAAATAGCAAAAGTGTGCTAAAATAACAGATAAATAAAAGGTCAGTATATTCATGTCTGCATCTGTATCTGACTGGTGAAGTAAAACACTTCATGAAGTAAAAATTTTTTTAATTTTATAAAAAAGAAATTACCTCTTGTTGAATTGTGGTTTAGTATCAAAGAAGAATATTCACAATTATCTGAAAAGACTAATGAAATATTTGTCCCTTTTCCAACTAAATATCTAGTTGAGTTCAGATTTTCTTCACACACTTCAACCAACACAACAGATTACAACAGACTGAATGCAGAAGCAAACATGAAAATCCAGCTGTCCTCTTTTAAGCCAGACACTAGAGAGAGTTGTAAAAATGCAAAACAATGCCACGCTTCTCACTAAATTTTTTGGTTTGGATAATGTAGTTGTTTTTCATGAAAACATCTGTTATTTATGTTAATATGTATTGGGTTTATCATTGTTATTCTTAAGCAAAGAAATATTTTATTTATTTATTTTTTACAGTCCAGGTCTTTTATTTTCTTTACACCCATCATGCCATGAATTCATAGGGAATGGGCTCCAACAGTTCAGGCTCCTTTCCATTGGTTCTCACGAAGTGTGCTTCTCTGGGTGGAGCA
>NW_021149152.1:7742-7999 GCF_002837175.3 Physeter macrocephalus
CATGCCGCGGAGCAACTAGGCCCGTGAGCCACAACTACTGAGCCTGCGCGTCTGGAGCCTGTGCTCTGCAACAAGAGAGGCCGCAACAGTGAGAGGCCCGCGCACCGTGATGAAGAGTGGCCCCCACTCTCCACAACTAGAGAAAGCCCTCGCACAGAAACAAAGACCCAACACACCCAAAAATAAATAAATTAATTAATTAAAAAAAAAAAAGAAAACCATAAACAAAATGAAAAGACAACCCTTAGAGTGGGAGA
>NW_021149153.1:0-1065 GCF_002837175.3 Physeter macrocephalus
ACGCTGGAACGAATAGAGACTGGAAGCGGCAGGGCGGTCTTGAAAGCATTTACAGATTACGTGACCCTTCACCTCACTGTCCAGACACACTCTGCCATAGCATGGAGAGGACCGCTGAAGCCGTCGAATTCATCGACTGTAATTCCTCGGGTCCCCCCCGAGAGCAGAAATTACCGGGTCACCAGGCTGGTTCTGTGAGGCACAAGCGGAACGTGACTGTCGAGTGGAGCGACATCAGCAACAGTCACAAGGCGAACAGCACCTGGAAACTCACGCTGGTAGGCACTAGGGCTGCAGATGAGGAGGTGCTGAAAACTAACGAGGGCGGTTGCACATTCGTATGAATGTACGGTGCATATGAGCGCGTGCATTCTGCAGGTGTGTCGTGCTTTTACCAGAGGGCTATCCTGTCGGCGGTGTACGCAGGTGCTACTGTTGCGCCGGGTGAAGGCAGGGAAGACGCCTTGTTCAACTGGGGCGCAACAATGGCAAGGAAGTACGTGCGCAAGCGGGGACGTTCTCGCGCCTTGATGCTGAAGACCGCGCTCTAACACGGCTCCCTGTTTACATTGTTGAAAGCCGATTGCGGATAGAGGCTTTTTCGGAAGAGCGCTCATTGGAGTGTGACCCTGTAGGTTGGAGCGGGAGAGCACGAGCAGTTGCCCGAGCGTACGGGAACCAGGTATAACAGTCGGAATATTGGATGGATTTCATCCTACTGTTATGGGTGCTGCCATCTCCTCAGTGCTCGCTGTCCGCATCTCAGGATGTAAGATCAGCGAGAACACCCTGACAGCGCAAGAGAAGGAATGCAGACAGCGTTGCTGTCGTATTCCGCGTGATGAGAGAGACGAGACGTATTCGAGCACAAGCTTGCGTATCTGAACAATGGCCAGACACGATATTTCGATTGAATGAAGAAGACTGAAGGCGGCAGTTACTCGGGGGATAGAGGAGAACAAGGCCTCATGGGTCATGGATGATTCGAGATGTTTTTGCGTGAGATGGATACCTGTAGTTTGAGTGAATTCCTCGTGTGAGCTCAGTACAGTAGGTAGAACATCA
>NW_021149153.1:4092-6665 GCF_002837175.3 Physeter macrocephalus
TATGTTCTGCTTCAGCGTCTCTTCAGGGAGCATTGTATGACAACAGGTCTGGTGAGCACAGCAGAAAAGTCACAATCACTGGTCGCCGGCAAAACGCTTGCGTCATTGTGTATGTGAAGAAGAGAGAGATTGAGATGCAAGAACCGTCGTCGCAATTACTGCTCAGGCTAACTCATCCAGTCAGTGAGCAAGACGCGATTTTCTTGGGCTAGGAAACAACATTTCGTAGAGGCCATTGCTGGGGAGCCTATCTGTTGATGACCAGGGGACAGAAGCAAGCCGACGGGTGCGCGTTTAGGTAACGCAGTGGCAACGTACTGTGAATTTCTAAGGTGGAGGGCAGGCTGTGGCGACACAGGCACAGAGTGGGAAGAAGCGGTCAGCAGCTATCGCTGCTTGGGCGTACTTGTGCTCGGGGAGCATCTCTTCGCCGGACGTGCATGGA
The DNA here is from genome assembly GCF_002837175.3 of Physeter macrocephalus. NCBI lineage: Eukaryota > Metazoa > Chordata > Mammalia > Artiodactyla > Physeteridae > Physeter > Physeter macrocephalus. The sequence continues at coordinate 4,538 of NW_021149153.1, forward strand.
GTGCGTTCCATGCAAAGAGCTTCTGCGCTCTGGAACGAGTTTACTGGAGAGCAAGTAGTCCAAAGAGGTTTCCGTAGTGTTCGGCTGAAAGATGCGTGTCTTTAGCGGCGTCTCCGTTCAGCTTAGCAGATGCAGTTTCCCTGCGTGTTGCTCGATGTCCACCACTGCTGCATTCAGCCCATCTAGAAAATGCATCTTCGTCAGTCAGACAAATATTCAACATAGCAGTTGCAAAAACACGGTAGGGTATGTGCGGTATGCGTTGAAAACAATTTACAGTTCTGTACCGAAAAGGTGATATCAGAAGACGTGATGGAAGCTAATCTACGAACGCAGTGCAGTCAACTTTGTCTTCCGTTGTTGTACATTACAGGCCAAATAGCCGAGCCGAGAAGGATACTCAATCCTCTAAATGCAGCTATTCCGTCTTTCAGATGAACACTCACAATTTCGAGAGTGTCTACTGCGTATGGTTTTAGCGATTGTATAGTTGAGTCAGGTGTGATAAAGCATAGAGAAGCACGCTTCCCTAAATGGCGAAAACGCCGCTAGCAAACGTTGTTCCATCACTGTCGTCCGTCACGTTTGGCAGAGAGGGCCGTGCGAGCCTAAGCTGCGCAGCTGAATTGCTTAAGCGTTTCACTTCCTCCATTGCATACTCAACGCTGTCTTTTCAAACGTGCACCAGGCTAACTCCAGAGGCATAGAATGTAGCTTTCTGCTTTATGACAATGTCACAGTGTCGACACTGGCAGGCGAAATACAGATGCAAGACTGGCTGGGGCCCCTGGTGAGTAGGACTGATGTTGAATAGCGCAGTAGGGCGCTGAGAAGGCAAGGGTGCTTGAGTGCATTCTTTTTCCTGCAAACGAATATTACGGGACAATTCATCCAGAAAGGACAACTCATCGATTCTCGCGCGTCGTACCAGGCAGCAAGCACAAGGTTGTCAACAGGGGAGGACAGAGATGCGCAAGCAAGCTGCGACCATCCTTTGAAGCTGGATTAGTAGTCAAAAATTTACCACTCTCGGAATGGTAGGTATTCGGATGAGTACGTTTTTTTGGTGAACAGAAGCAGATAAGGGAGAAGCTTTGGCACTCGCAGAATCGGAATTATGCTGGTGGATGACATGTACAAACCGCAGGAGTATCTTTTAACGGAGCATATTCGTGTCCTTGACATACAGGGAAGCCTGTGGCACGATCTGTGGAGCGTCAGAGCGGAGCGGCCCTCAACTGGAGTGTCACAACGACAAGGCAGTACGTATATGATATCTTCTCCTGGGGCGTACCCTTTGACGTTGTACCGGTCCTACGTGGCTGGCAAGGCAGTACGTATATGATGTCTTCTCCTGGGGCGTACGTTTTGACGTTGTACCGGCCGTACGTGGCTGGAGAGGTGATTGTCCGTACAGGATAAGGCGGCCCCGGTGTATGAGGTGGAAGACCTGTCGACGCGACCGCTGCTTGTGCCGACCAGTACAGCAAGTGGGAACATCAGGGATATTGAAAAAGGGACGAAAAAATTTAGACGCCCTGATCTGTGAGGCCCATTGATAACGGGATTTGAGCGAGCCGCGGCCCAGAGTTCTTATTAGGCAGCAAGAAGCTGCGGCTGTGTTGACACAGGCGGAGAATGAGAAGCCGGAAGGTGTAATGGATGAATCGGCATGGCCGTGCTCGAAATGTGATACGTGCAGGAGGCTTCGGGTATGTTCCCTGGAAAGGGGCGTCCTCGCGTCGAAGGGTTCGCCTGAGGTTTTGCCTGCCGCAAGAATAAAATACTGATTGCTACGGGGACTATTCCCCAGCAACTGCTTGCAGAGGGCAATTCCGTGGAATCCGGTGTGGGCCGAGTGAGACCCGTCTCGTATGCTCTCGCGTCTCTTAGGTGACAGTGAGCTCTACACAAGCGGCATGAACTTCGAATATACACCACAGGGCCGCGAAGTCAGCACTAGAGATGCACATTGGTCTCACTAGGGTTCTGCTTCATGTTAGACGACAGTGGGTATGAATATGTTACAGGCGGTACCAGCTGCTTTTGCGAATAGGACTGCGCATGGATGGTACATTGTGGTGAGGAATGAAGGGCGATCAGCCTATTGAATATAGAGATCTATGGT
>NW_021149153.1:6969-7999 GCF_002837175.3 Physeter macrocephalus
AATGTCGGCTAGTCACAATATACCAGCAGAAAAGAAAGTCTTGAAGTTGGCCGACGGAGTTGGTTGTTGTTTTTATAGCCGCCACCGGATACGAAGCACCGTTCTACCCCTTGTGCACCACGCTAGTCGACAGGTGAGAGTATATAGCTCCCTGTTCTGTGAAGTTCCGTCAGTCTAGACGTATAAGGCAATCTGAAGTTTGCACTTTGTGGGCCGAGTAAATTGTAAGGGTTCACTAATATGCGGAGAGGCTGCGGTGTTTAGCTGCTTCTTCTCGTGGGAGTTGAACGACACCAGGGCTCTATACGATGTTCGAACGAGCACAAGGATATCTTTTCTTGGAGCGCGCAGTGTGGAGAAGTGCGCGCGCCGTCAGGAGGAGAGGACAAAGAGTTGCACGCTGACGGAGACTGTTTGTGGAGCGGTATCAGTAGTGTTGACGAATAGGACTCCATTTGAAGAGCTACGATTACAAATCAATGCAATTGTGAGTGAACAGCCCCAGCAAAGTACGAGAGAGCACGCACGTAGGTCCGCCTCTGCACCCTGCAAGTCTATACCTCGTTATGCCGAGTGTTTTCATGTACCTCGGATGCGTAATCGAATTGGGAGACGCGAGAAGTACCACAGCCAAGCGAACAAAAGGTGAGGTGCCTCAGTGGCAAACCTGCACACGCTTGCCTCAATTAGATCCTTTATTTGCTGCTGGAGCATACTGTCCTGCTATGACAACTTGTGTGCGTCACTGAGAAGCTGATTGTCAGCAAATGTTAGTGCGAGACTGGTGTGTAGAATTAGCCGGAATAGTGTGGCGTGAATGAACTGTGACGTTGATAGCTGCTTTTGTCAAATCAATCAGCTTACCGAATCTGCAAGAGCATTCCTATTAGAGAAAAGAATACCCAAATAATATAGACTCCGTTGTCGACGTTTCTATGACGAACAAGAAGGAACGCGAGCGAGCCGAAAACTTCTCTGCCCTGTAGCCGAAAATGCCGGTATTCAAATCGTCTGAACGTTGTGCCGACGC
>NW_021149154.1:0-428 GCF_002837175.3 Physeter macrocephalus
GGGCATGTCGTGGGGGCCTGCAGAGGAGCCATGACCCCGTAGTACTCCAAAATCCTGGGGAATCTACAGTCCTCAGGCCACTCAGCAAGAGCAACAGTCAATCCACTCTGGCAGCCACTGGGCCCGTTTGAGGAAAACCTCATATCCAATGGCACATCTCAGGGTGGGTGAATGCCTACCTTCCGGAGTTAGCCACGGTCACACTTAGCAACACGCGCCTGCCCCATTTTTCCAGTTCTCCTTAGCACCTCCAGTCATCAGACAACGCGAAGGTCTTCTGGTCTTTGCCGACGGCCAGCCTTCCCCAGCAGCTACACCAGAGAAGCGGACATAGATCACACAGGCTTCAGAATGGACCGGGTTCCCAAGAGAACATGATTCACACGAATGTTTACCTGGGCTTGAGCCCAGACCCTGCTTCCCAAAGA
>NW_021149154.1:7374-7997 GCF_002837175.3 Physeter macrocephalus
GCAACTTGACCCTACTGGAAGCAAACACGGGGACACTGTACACCAGGGAAGACAGACCGCAAGCGTGTCGGCTTTGGTGACACCGACCTTACCCCATGCATCCTGGCACTTCTGCACTGCAACAGCGACACTACTAAGGTTCTCACAGGGATCAAAGGCACTGTCCCCGAGGACCACACACAGATTTCAAACGCAAGACCTGTGCCACGCGAGGGGACCGGGAAGCTTCAGAGGGAACAGTGGCTGTCCACAGCAGCGCACCTGGCATCGCAACAGTGCCACCATCTCTGCCCCGCCAACGGACTGCTCCAGATAAACCTCTGGCTGTTCCAAAAGCCTGCCTGCCACACGGGCCGGCCGCGTCATGCCCTCCGGGAGAAACACTTTCGCTTTGCACATTCCCAAACGAGGGAACAGAGTGGCCAAAGGGCATGTTCGCATAACTCAACTACCCCCAAGGAGACCGGCAAAGACGCCTCAGGATGTCTACATTCTCTACGTCCCGCAAGACACCCTTGGGGCGTCATTCGTCCGGCAATGGAATCACAACTCTAGGCAGGTTACCTATCTCCCCGCATCCACGTGAACTGCCAAAGCCATCCCCTCCATAGGCAGCTGATGCC
>NW_021149155.1:0-286 GCF_002837175.3 Physeter macrocephalus
GAGCAAGACATATTATTATTTTCCCCTTTTTCTCTTTTTGTGAGTGTGTATTTGTGTGCTGCTGTGTGCAATTTTGTCTGTATAGCTTTGCTTTCACCATTTGTCCTAGGGTTAGACTGACACGGTTTTGTTTTGTTTTTTACTTTTTAAAATTATTCTTCTCAATACTTTTTATTTTAATAACGTTATTTTATCCTACTTTATTTTATCTTCTTTCTTTCTCTCTTCCTTCCTTCCTCCCTCCCTTCCTCCCTCCCTCCCTCCCTCCCTTCCTCCCTCCCTCCCT
>NW_021149155.1:7129-7993 GCF_002837175.3 Physeter macrocephalus
CCCCGGACCGGGGCACGAACCCGCGTCCCCTGCATCGGCAGGCGGACTCTCAACCACTGCGCCACCAGGGAAGCCCATCTTGGTTCTTTTTAAAAGTTGTATTTCTCCAATGGGCAAGGCAGCTTCTCAATGAAAGATGTAGACATGTCAGGTATTGCAAGAGAGCTATGTGTTGCCGTCAGTGTCACTATCACGACCACCTCTTGTACCTTGTCACTTCTGATCCTCAAGGCGGTTCTGGGAGGTCCATTTATTGCCCTTACTTAACAAGAAAACTTAAGTGACTGGCATAGGATCACACGCAATAATTTTGGAAGGGAAAGTCAAATCAGGACCCTCTGGTTCCAAATTCATCCTTTTCCCGTCTACTGTACAGCCAAAGAGAAATAGCAACGTTCAGGCCCCTTCCCTTTCCCACTGTTCTCAGAGCTCTCAGCAGATATTATAAAGATTATCTGACTTTTTCATAGATGACAAATGAGACGTGAGGATCTGAAAGATGACGTGACCTCTTCCAAGCTTCTCCGTGTTTGCTCTTTCAGGGCGCCGAAGTCAGAGTCTTTGTTTTCACTCACATCATGAGAAGTCAAACAACCTTGTTCTTTCCTTTCCTGGTAATTATGTTTGTAGCAATGTCCCTGAGGGGCCAAGAATTTCTTCTGTAAGCATGCTCACTCTGGGCAGTGCCTTCCACTGCAGGGCACAAAATTGTCAGGGTCCCATTTAATGTCATTTAAATCCCACCACACTAAAATTAACAACTTTAAATAAACTCTGTGCTCTCACAGGCAGGCATCACCCTACCTTTCTATTCTCATCTTCCACTTCCCTGGAATATCAGATAATTCCTACCCACACCTAACA
>NW_021149156.1:0-408 GCF_002837175.3 Physeter macrocephalus
CTGCCTATTTCCTGTCTTACAACAGACGCATGTAAAAAGTGGTGGAACTATTCAGTTCACGTTCTTTGGGCGCACATAAGTTATCGAATTATTTTCAAGCAGCCAGTACCTCCAGTTTTCAGCAGCGGGCAAGAAGCGTCATAGGAGTGGTCGTCCTTGACCAGATCCATTCTTCCTTCCGTCAACAAAAGCGACTGCAGACAAGGTCGCCGAACCACCCAGTGGGTATGCAAGAAATGTGTTACTATGTTCAAGTGCTTATTTTATACATTTGTAGAGGAATACCGCTGCAGTCAACTTCTCATCGTTAAACTGAGATGCATATATGGCAGCGCTGATCGCACAGAAACCTTGTATGTATGCATTACACAGGGGCGAACCGCCTACGCGTGTACGTCAGTCGGCATT
>NW_021149156.1:5713-6427 GCF_002837175.3 Physeter macrocephalus
CCACAACATCTGCAGAGATCTGCGCACAAGCATGCCCATTACAGCAGGTGTGCTCCGTTTACATTCCACGTGAACGCACTTGACTTTGCGAGTGTGACATTGAAGTCCATGTCACTCTAATACGTGGTAGGAGAGAAAAGCTTTTCGACATTTGCAAAAGTGGAGGTGCACACCCCCAGGGTGTGCCTTATTGCACCACGCGTATGTCTCTGGACACCACAGAAGAACCGACACAGCGGCAACCATACACGTATGTGTGTATTTGCGTACACGTTTATATTTTCATCTATGCAAAGAAATAATGAAGCCATTTCTTCCTCCTCCCGCATGTTTATGTGCGTGACCCATCTTCCCTCCACACAAAACGCAAGAAATCCGTGAATTATCGTGGACCGGTGGAGAGACGTATTCAGAGAGGAGAGTATACAGCATCGAAATTGATTGTGTAATTTACTTCTATATGTGTATGTGTATAAATAGGGAGGATAGTGTCTACTTCGCTATCGACTGGCACCAATGTACGTGTAAAACGACATAAAGATTTATTGATTGGCTAGAATAAATAGGAGCATAAACCTCTGGCATTAAAGATAGAGGTGCCTGCACAGACAAAGACTTTCTAAACCGGAAGTACTTGGATTATACAGGGGCCTGCTGTCCCCAGTCTCGGACCCACTTGTTTTCCGGCTTCCTCAGCTGCGCCGCTGGGGGAGC
>NW_021149156.1:6437-7992 GCF_002837175.3 Physeter macrocephalus
TATGTATGTATGTATGTATATATATATATATATATATATATATATAAACGTATGTTACATGTGTGTACGTTTGCAATGTGTATGTACACTGCGTAACATGTGCAGACGAGGAACGTAGTCCAGGTAAAGTTCTGCACGCGAATAATTATAATTGCGGGTGTTTCTGTGTACAAGTATTATGTGTGCAGTGGTGATATAGCATATATATATATATATATATATATATATATATATATATGATCTGTGTGCGCATGTGCGTGATGCTGTATCCGCATTTATAAGTGGATGTGTATATTTTTTAACGTATCTAGTGATGTTTGTGCGGACCTGTGGCCATGCCCCATGTGTGTGGGTACGTAGGCCTGCACGCAAATGCGCTGGGCTGCGCACAAATGCATGACTGTACTACACTTCTGCGGAGGTAGTTTTGTGGGTTCGCTTGCGCAGCTCGCTCATCACGGACAGCGCAGCTGCGCTTCAGTCCGTTGTACCGACTGGTGGATCTGCACGAATATGTATACAACTCATTCAAAGTTTGTACCAGTGTCTGCGTTGGTAGTTTTCCCTCTATGTGTGTGCACACAGATCGCGTGTGTACTACTTTAAAGTGAACTCGGGGATATGGATAGTTAAGTGGCATGAAGGTTTCCAGTGAAGCGTACACACGCATCTGATTGCAGTATTTGGCACCGGCGTTTCCTGTAGCACAGCCGCGGAATCAACATCAAAAGCGTGTGTACACATAAGTGACCACTTCTGTTGCTTCGCAAGGATGGCTAATACGTACATCTTCAAGCCTATCTGTTGAGCTGCAGAGACCTCACACCCCTTCAGCATGTGTGCTTTCAAAACTGCGGAGAAGGTGCAGATGCACACACGTTCACATAAACAGACATTCAAAGGCATAATATATTCTCCACATTAATTCACTGCGTACCCACCTCATGTACTGGAGGTTGAAGTCCTTCACAGCCTTTTCTCTTTCAAAGCGCATCCCCTGTGCCTGTCGTGCCTGAAGCGTGAGCATGCTGCTGTAGTAGAGCATTTGTTGTTCTGGTGTGGGCATCAGGAGGGCAGCAGCACAACGCTTAAAACCATTTGATAGCATCAACGGAGCGAATTCACGTACAAGGGCAGCAGTGTTGCTTAAAGTAGTTTTCTGTAACCCTGTCGACAGTCGAGTATATCTGACTCCAGCCGTGTGTGGCAGCGTTTCGAAGACGAAGGAAGAGCAGCAGGTGACGAAAATTGCCGCAACCACAATACGAAGGACAGAGGGGAGAGCAAAATGGTCTATGCTATTTGAAACGTATGGCGGGAATTGGTGGACGCAGTACGCAGGTTTTGCAACCACGTGTGTCGCGAAGGCCGTAGCAACGTCATATGTAATACGTGCAGCAGGAGCAGCAGCACCTCCTTGTAATTTCTATTTGCGTGTACATGTTGCAGTGAAAGCCGCACACGTGAAAAAGCAGCGATGCACGCACACCGCAGGCGCAGGTTTCACGACATACGTGCCTTTGAATACCACGATTTTATTTCCTGTACGAAGACG
>NW_021149157.1:0-175 GCF_002837175.3 Physeter macrocephalus
TTGTTCTTGCTTCTCACGTGCGTCACAACAACCTCGCAGCACAGGCCGACTAGTGCTCGTTTACCAACTATCAGACCTATTAACTGTAGAAGCGTCTGTGCTTAGGAAGACGTCCAACTCGCTGCACTGCATTTGAGCCCGTGTACTGAAGCACTCGTGTGGGGCTTTTAGGGCT
>NW_021149157.1:509-1192 GCF_002837175.3 Physeter macrocephalus
GACCTGTTGTTTGTCATACGAAGGCGGCGAACTGTGTGTTCTTTTGAAGCTGCTGTCTTTCGGCGCCGTTTAACCGACAGCGTCCGCGTCCGATACAATTCGTTTTCTTTTTAGTGCCTATGTCTCACATCTTATATATGATTCGACGCGTATCAACTCTAACTGCGGGCCTGTCAGAAGACTGTTTGCTGCGTAGATGTTTCACTGTGCGAAATACTATCAAGTCCTGAAGTGCTGAAAGTGTTAAGTTATTGTGATATGAGTACCACGGCGACTAACAAAATTGCTCTAGTGGCGCAGCCGACCATATTCGTGTAAGACACTACCTGGATCTTCAGTTAGAGTTATGCACGTTTGTTGAACCGCCTGCAGTACCCCTGCTTCGTTCCGGGTGCATCGCAGAGAGGCCACGCCATGAATCGCTCACTTGGTGTGGGCCAGCAACACACGACAGAAGTGTATTTTAGAAGCTTGAAGCCTCAAATGAGTATTCCGTGACAAAATGGAACAACTGCTCCTTCATTAGGATTCAACGCAAGAACTGGTCTTAGGCTCTAGGGTGACCACGGCTTTGTTTTTACCTCCAGACACTTCGGTAGAAGGCGCATAAGTGCTTTCTTCTGGGTGTTTTATAGAGAAGCGTCACATTCATGCCTACTTTCTGCATAAGCCGTTTTCCTCAC
>NW_021149157.1:1971-5144 GCF_002837175.3 Physeter macrocephalus
CCACATTGTAGCATCCCTTGCCAACCAGCCACGTGTTCGCCTTCCAAACGTCGGCACCCTATAACGTTTGTTCGCTGTCATCTTCAAAACGGCTACTCGTCCTATACCTGAGCTACTAACATACACATGAGTGTACCGTAAACCAGAAGGGGCTGTCGCACCGTAAAAAGAGTTCCACATGCTGTATCGCTACACCTTCGCGCATGCACAGAGTTCATGTCCATTCTGTGGTGCTCACTCCCAGTTGCTCCATAGAACCATGCATGACAAAATGTTCGCCTTCAAGTTGCTGAATCGCCACCCGGATACAACATAAAACGTAAATCAAATATACCCCACTGTTTCACCTAGACGAACACCGGCGGACGAGTCCACACGCACCTCATTCCCGTCAACATACAGAGGTCACTCCTTGTACTTAAATTATGTATAACGAACGCCCACGCCGAATCAGCCGTGAGTCCACACATCTATTCATCATCTTCAGGGTGCGCTATAACGGAAGCCGATCCATCACACGCAGGATAGATAGCAACGGCCTCGGGCACTGATAATCTCAGTCACATCGATTCTTCCCCTCATGTGAACAAGCTCATCTAGCTGCTCTGCTCTTCCATCTTCTTTCGCCCATCTCGCCATTGAATCTCATGCGAACTGCCCAGCAAATAGTAAGCGCAGCGGTGGTTGTTCATTCCCGGGCGATACCCTACCCTGTCGGAACACTTTCGGCGCCACCAGCTTTGTGCGAAAAACCTGCAAGAGGTGAGCACGACGTTTTGTGGTGCAGCATCGGCAACCAAGCATGGCGGGTATGTCCTGCTAATGCCTTATTTCCACTTCACCCTGCATCACTGCTCCAGTAGCCCTGCTACCAACAGTACTTCCCAGTGCATCGGGCAGGACACTGCTGCGTCTATACGTTTGGCATCATGGTGTCTGTATGTATCGGGCCGAACAGCCTGGCAATTGTATGCTCACAAGTATCCTCCCCCACGTCTCTACTTGTAAGAATGTAGATCAGTTCACTAGACCATTACACTTGCCATAACCTTCCGCTACCGTTAAGGCCGCCTACAGACCGGCGCATAAGTGGAAACTTACGCGCATCACTTTCTTTGGTGTCCACGACTTCTCCGTGCTCCCAAACACTACGCGCGCAAAGCGATCAATTTACCTTCGTCTTTCACCCTATACTTAGTGGAGTCTGACACTTTTCCAAGGTAACAAGAAGCCGCTTTCTCTTCGTAGCAGCTCCTTTACGCGCACGCAGTACCTGCCAGCTGTTTGCTCCATGTGAACTCATAGGCTAGTCTCGACGATGCTTCCTAACAAAAAGACAGCGAGATATACGGCATCAACTTGCAGCATGCGCGGCACACATCCGCAGGGGACAACCCTCTGTTTCTGACCCACCACGTGAATCACCTGAATGACTTTAGCCCCACAATTTACACTCGGAGCAACCTCTTTTTCTGAAAGGCCGTAACACACACAAGGCCTCCAAACTAGAGAGCTACGGCACGCACACTTAGAAGCGTCCCCGTCCTTCACTTCCTCCTTCGGGTGTCTCCAGGCACCTCCTCTTCTGAACATACGTCAGACTCTACGAAGCTCAGGGCGCGGAACGGCTGTAGTCAGTTACTCAACATCCCGACAGACTGAGCTTCTTTGCTTAGTCCTCTCTGGCAGCAAAAGGTAGCGAGCGTCGTCTGTGATTTCTGCCTTATTTACACATTGGCGTCAGATTCGCGTCCTTAACGCGCGAGTGAGCGTTTTTCCAGCCTCAAGACGTACACCAACAAATTCCGACAACCTGGACATCACGAGATGTTCTGAAGCCCACCACCACGAATATTACTCACCGTCAACTGGAGAATCATCATTGACTTGTAGCCCCGCCGAATTGCCGTTTTCGCTGCAATCAAAACACCTTACTCTAGCGTGGCCGACACAACTTCTTCGCCGCATTTCTACGCTGCTGCTGTTGACAATGGCTTCCATCTTAGCTCGCTTGTGACATGAGTTGTCATAGTGTCAGTGGCCGTAGTAGAACGTCAGATGAAATGCTGCTCCAATCCATAACGGAGAAATAGATCCTTCACTTCTTGCTACATTCTGTGTCAGGTGAGTCTAGGCGTGAACGACAAATCCGTGTGTTATACTTCCACTCATGTGTTGTCCCCACTGGATAAAATTGAATGGTCACTTCGTCATCGAATGTCGATGTCAGGCCAGCATCCATCGACTGACTGTGGGTTGTTTTAGAAGTAATATTAGATGTAAAGTGTAGAGTCACGGCTCACCCACATCCTGTTGGAGGGGCAAGGCGAGCGACCCCTAGGTCTATTTTTTGAAGGCACATGTACTTTAAGCGAGGAGAGACCACACACGTGGATCCAGGCTTACGCGCTGACCACTGCAGGGATGCGCAAGCTGATGTTTCGTCGATAGATGTGAAGCCGCGATGTGGTGTACCGCCTCGTCGTACACGCAGTGAATGACGACCCCGAATATTCCTGGTCGTATCAGTGACTGGGGAATCATTGCCTTCGTCGACTTATTCCATAGCTGTTGCTCCCCCCGTAGACCACAGTGTGTATACCTGCGAAGGCTGCCAAGGCAGCGGCAGCAAGATACATCGCGTTACGTTTTTGTTTAACCGATTTCCTGTGTTGCAGGCTTAAAATCGTCGCTTGTTTTGAGCTGCGCACAACGGGATAAAACTCACGCCCGTTATTTGGGAGTGTAAGCCTAACCTGCCTGCTCAACGACACGCCGAGAGCACATTAGGGCGCTTGCATTCGTGTGTGTGATCACTTACACTTTGCTACGACTGCTTCGCTTAGCCAGAAAACTCAATGCATCCGGATTCGCCATCCTGCCGTGTACGAGTCACCCTGGCAGAAGTGCTGGCAGACCGATATGGATGAACCGATAGAATTGCCCAAAAGATTGTCGATTTATACTTTTTCATTCAAGGCCACTGCTAGCACGGGTTGACGCTCCGCACGCTCCGAATGATGTCCTCAGTGTCTAGGAATGCGCACTACTGGCCACTCCGGACGAGCAACGCGCGTGTCTGGTTCCAAATGCATTTGGTGCAAGTAGGAAGACCTGAGCGTACAACAGAGAGCACTGTCGCTCCCTCTACCGGCGGGTCACTGGACAGCAAA
>NW_021149157.1:7785-7990 GCF_002837175.3 Physeter macrocephalus
TCAAAGAAAAGCAAACCCAGCATCTTTCTCCTGCGCGTGACACTCTTTCATTCCCCTTTAACTGTTGAGGTTTCCCTCACGCTGAGTTTTTTCTTCTTATCTTGTTGAATGGTTGGGCGCGCTCCACCTAACCGAGCGGGACCGCCCCAGTGTCGCCCTTACGCCTCTACTTTTCCCTGCCGCCCCTACGTCTCCTTGCGAAAGC
>NW_021149159.1:0-340 GCF_002837175.3 Physeter macrocephalus
CCTGCCCTGTCTTCTTCATGGCCACGTTCTCACCCCTCCCAGAAGCCTCTTTGGGGCTAATGCGATGGGGGTGTCCATGGAGGGACTGGAGGGTCTGTGGTGGGCTGGAGGCCATGTGGCAGGCAGGAGAGCTTGCATCGATCCTGCCGGTCCACACCTCCTGGTCAGAGGCCCGCACAGAGTCCACCAGGCTGTGGATGTGGTAGAAGGTGCAGAGGTCCGGGGCCCGGTCCAGTCCATGCAGGTGTCTGACCACCGAGCGGTCAGTGTGGAGTATTTCCAGGGAGCCCTAGCTGTGCTCGCACCCTCCCGGGAAGGACACGTCAGCGTGGTCCCTGGA
>NW_021149159.1:6956-7988 GCF_002837175.3 Physeter macrocephalus
CTCGCCCGAGTGCAGCAGAGCCAGTCTACTGACACCGGGTGTGGTGGAGGAAGGTGCAGCCTTAATTGTCAAAGTGCCAATACAAGGAGGCCAGGTGGCCTGTGCTCTAAAACCCCGAACTCCCTGAGGGATTTCAGCAAAGCAATTTTAAAGGCCAAGTGTAGGGGGGGGGTCGCAGGGTATGTGATCAGCTGGCGCACAATTCTCTGGTTGATGGTGAGGTAACTGGTGGTTAACGTTATAAATTCTTGGGCACCAGAAGATCCAGGGCTACCTGTTCATGATCATCAAGTAGTTAATTTCTTCCACTTGGTGGTGGAGGAAGCACGCGTCAGACACTGTTATCCAGGTACTTCAGAGGGGAGCTAGAGCAGAGGATGTAGGGGAGGGGTCTGTCCTGGGAAGGCCCCTCAGGGTCCTACTCGATTACACCTGGTGCCTGGGCTCAGCAAACTGGGAAGGTGGGGCTGCTCCTGGGCATGGCGAGCTGCAGGATCCCAGTCCTCCGAGATACTGCTAGCCCCCAAGGGAGATAGGTGTGCAGTGACTGGACCGAGGCGTCTGGCCTGGGAGAGGGGTCCGGGCTGGAAATGTCACTGGAATCATCGCAGGGAGGGAGAGGAAAGGCAAAGTGGGGGACAGATGGGTCACAGCAGACTAATACAGGTGACTGCGGTCCTGTTGGAAGCAACTCAGTGCCAGAAAGGAGTAGCCATCAGGGGCTCAGCTGAGCAGGTACCCAGCAGCCCACGGGGCTCTCGTGGTCAGGCCCCTCCCAGGATATGGAGGTCACCTGGGCAGGTACACCAGCAAGGCTGGTCACACAGGAACTGTGCACGTATCCCTTGTTTCAGAGCACCTCCTGCTCGCCTGTTGGTCCGAGCTGACACAAAGCACCTCAGAGCAGGACCTGAACTAACAAACAGCAGCTCCGAGACAGGTCTGTGACCCTGGGCTTCACTCTGTGCGGCCTCCTTCCACCGGATCTTCCAGAGGCTTCCACTGCAGCTGGGGCGCCAAGCCTCTGTTTTC
>NW_021149161.1:0-2584 GCF_002837175.3 Physeter macrocephalus
TTCGCAGGCGTCCAAAAGTGAACCCATTGTACTATCGTATGAGTGACCAACCAAGCAATCACAGCCGCAACAGTAAATGCTGCGCACCACGGAACTGCTGCAGCGGCGGGAAGACGCGTAACGCAACCACAGCTGCATACGCAGGAGCATTTCAAACTTAGGCGGGCTCACAAAGCAGCGCAGGGCGGGAATCCAGGTGCCAGTGGACGACGAATCCTACAACAGCGCAGCTCACACTGCAGATATTTTGGTTAGATAAGTAGACAGATATATGCGTTGACGCCATCCGTAGATAGCGTTGACCAGCGGCGTTCCAGGTTCATGATTGCCGTTGACGCCCGTGCCACGTAATGCCTTCAATCTTTTTGGCGCCTTTTATGCCCTGTTGGTTCTCCCACTACCTTTGTATCAGTACTCTATTCGAGCGCTCTGTGTGATTGTTGCGACTGTTGCTGTGTCTGCCGTCAACGCAGCTGCTGTGGTCGCTAGTAGTTCCTGTAGCTTATGCTCGTGCAGCAGCAACTTTGCTATAGTGTTCATCGGGCGCCATTGGTGGAAACTGTCTCTAGTTCGGATGCTGCGTTGCCTGGACATTGACACTGGCTGTGCAGGTCCTGCTGGAGTCACCACAGCTACTAGTGACTTTTCTGGATTTGACGGTGTGTGAATGCTGTATGCTTCCTGCTTGCGCTGCAGGTGGAGCTGCAGGGGAGTGTCATAGTAAATCTGGTACGGGAAGTAGATCACAGTAGAGGTAACAAGGCTTGACACAGCCACTGTCACCGCTCATAGCCGCCCGCGATAGTGAACGTGTAGGAAAGTCAATTTCTCTTTCTTCACTATATGTAGTGGAGTGACACGCTGGTGTATCACTGTATGTATATATATATATATACATATATGAATAATCCGACCCATCCACAAACACAGGCCAGTGGCACTCCGCAGGAGAGTGAGAAACCGTTATGTGTCGACGAAGACAATTCGAATTACGTGCAGATGTCTGTGGGTAATAGGGAAGGCCAGATGAAGACTCAGCCTGTCAGTCGCTGGTATATAACCATAAAATAAGGCGGAACAGTAAAAGAAGGCGAGGGAGCAAAAAGCGGAATTTCCTGCTCAGAGCGGAACAGACGTCGTGGAGAAAGGATGGCCACTAGCACGTTCGTGAGGAAGCTACTCTCTTCTTTTTGCCGTCGCGAAGGAAGTTGCAGACTGCCGTGGACTGTTGAGTAACCCCTGTAGACCGTCATGTGGTACGTTTGATGCATTGCATTCGGAGGGTTCGGCCTTAAAATGGCTACGAATGGCAGAGGTACAGGCTGCTGAGGTGGAGAAGAAAGGCTGATGTTCGTGTCGAAGGACTGAAAAATGGATAGACTAAAATGACACTCAAGTAAGGTACGGGAAAACGGACACGTCGAATTTTCCGTTGACAAGGAGGAGGACGCTACCGAGTGCGAAACATAAAAAAAAATTCACTTCAGGTTGTACGAGAAAGATGGATGAAAGGACAGACTGATGCACCGATTATATTTTTTCGTGTATAAAGCAGTAGAAGTGCGCAGCTTGTACAACGTTGTGGTTGCAGTCCTTGCTGCGGCTGCTGCTGAGGCTGCTGCTGCTGCAGGAAACCCCCATTCTGGCAGCTGTTACTGTTTAATGCTTGCTGAGTGCTTCTGAGAGGAATCAGGAGAAAGGCCGGTGATACTCAACCCTAAGTATGCAAGTAAATGGTAAATGGACAAGTGTATGCATATGTGTGTACCTGTATATATACACGTGTTGAGCAGGACTATGTAGATCGGATTATTTGGAAGTGAATGGCCACTTAAACAACACCTACGTATGCATGCAAACCTATGTATGTATGCACCTGTGAGAATATATATATATATATATATATATACATACATGCACACATATTACGGAGATCGACGGAGACAGGGGCAGGGACACCAGGGCTCTGACATGCACACATGCATGGGCGTATGCGCGCGCGGGTGTGTGCATGCGCGTACATGTGTATAGTTTTACTTTATATATGTACGCTGGTCCATGTAAGCGGCGAAGATGGCAAACGGTGCCATCCAGATAAAACAGGCTCTCCAATTATGTTGCAGGTGGGTGGAATTACGCAGACACATCCCATTTTTTGCCGACACCTACTTGTAATAATTATGCCGCAGACGCACATAAAAGCGCACGTACGTGCACTCAGATATCCTCTGTGCTACGTATGTACAAACGTGTGTAGCCTACACGTGCACCTTCACAGAAGCAGAGTACGTATCATCTCACTCTTTCCCCATTACAATGGGTCTTTTTGCTAGCGTTATTGGGTGCTAATTTGTGAACCCTTGATTACAAATCGAGGTGTTCTACGAGTTAATCCACACCGCTCCCACAGTTGAGGAGCTTTTTCATGCCGTAAGGACAAATCCCGTCACAGCCAGCAACCTCTTTCAAAAAAAAACTGCCGTTGTTAGTTCATCTGAGAGCTTGCGCTAACTTTTCCTAGCATCCTTATTGAACAGGCCAGCTCTATTTGGCAGGCTGCGCCAACGGCGAATTAGATATCCCT
>NW_021149161.1:5674-5895 GCF_002837175.3 Physeter macrocephalus
AAGCAGGTGCCGATGCGTCATCCGCGGCAGGGGCAGCAGGAGGCACCGATGGGGGTTCCGACTCCACAGCAGGACAGGTCCCATTCTTAAAGTCTGCATCTGTTGCGGGCCGAGCAGCAGCACCAGTGGCCTGCTTTGGCGCGGTAGCAGCGGCACGTGTTGTAGCCCCCGTTTTCGTCCCCTTTGCCGACTTTTCGTGGGCGCCAGAAGTACCTGCAGAG
>NW_021149161.1:6299-7988 GCF_002837175.3 Physeter macrocephalus
CTTCACGTACCTATGTCGGAGAATCTGCCACCCTCGAACTCTGTTGGTCTCAGGAGCGGTCTAGCGAAGTCGAGAGCGGTGCTTCGACGGGCTGCTACAGAGAAGTGACACGCGTTGTCTCTGTGCGAGATGCATAAACGGCTGGAGAAGCTACAGCTTCACCGCGATCCTCGGCTAAGTTGCACACAGACTGCTTCCAACACTTTGTAAAAACTTCCACAGGGTGCAGCTGTACGCTGCTCTCTCGGTTCCTCCGTCTTTCTTTTTTCAACGTTCATACATGTGGTACGAGCAGCATGCGCGCACACCGCAGATCGCCGTAGTCGCAGTAGCGACAGCTAGCAATACCGGATTTGTTAAGCGTGCACGTGGACGTAATATGTGAGCTACCTCCGTATTTTGCTGCTGGCCGATCAAATCAACAGTGGTGTCTACCTGTGTAGCTGCACGGCCTCAAGAAAACTTTATCAATGCGGCAACACAAGCAGCAGCAAGGTTTGTGGGGCTGCGGCAGATGTGGCCCCGCCGTTGAATCAGATGCGATCAGAAGAGCAGCAACCACAAGGAACCATCCGGAAAACTCATGCACCTGTACGAAAGTGTCTCTTGTTGACAAAATAGTCTTTATCGAAGATCCATGCAGCAGCGGCTGCTGCCGATGTTTCTGCTTCTCCGCTGCACACGGCATAGCAGCGGCTGCTGCCGATGTTCTTGCTTCTACCCCTGGTCACGGCACAGCAGGGATAAGCTCTTCAGGTAGAATTACGGAGAACGAGGGATATTACTTCTGCATGACGTCCTCTTGGTTCCCTCGCCTGTTTTCACGCCTTCTTACTCCCGAATTAACATTCTCCTTCTTTGCAAAGCTGGGGTCTTTGTGTCGGTCCTTGAGATGCGAATCTCATCCGTTGAGCCAGATGCAGTAGCTTCCTGCCACCCGCAGCGGGAAAATGAATAAATCGACGGGGTCCTACTTTACTTCATATATCCCCGGTACTCAAGGGCGGGACCCACGCAGGATTAGCAACAGCTAGACGCGTACTACGGTAGACGCAATCGTGGATGAGGGAAGACACGTGTCGACAGATACACGGGTACTACACATTGTGCTAACTTCCACTCCAAAGTATAGGCAGACTTGTCGCGCCTCCTTGGGGTGGCTTTTGTGTCCGGTTTTAGTTTCATGTCGTTAAGATTTAGGTTACTTCGCTTGCATGAAGAGATTACAGTATAAATCTCGCTGAGTGCTGCACATCCAGCTCCCACTTCACACAATTGGCTTATGCTTGGAAACCCTTTATGAAATTTCGTCTTTATGCCACTGAAACTGTTGCCACAGATGGCTTAAACTTGCCGTCCCTGGGGTTAAGCGTAACCCACACTCACTGTGCAGTCTAACTTCGGAGATTGGCAGGTACATACCGGGAGTGTTTGGCCCAAGGTTTCACTGAAGGACCATTTCAGCAGCCACCCATATAGAAGCAAATGGGGAGCAGCTGTCTATGTTGGCGAATTGGACTCAGAGGTGGTACGATATATACTATAATCACTTGTCGCAAGCGAAGTAACATAAATCTTGCCGACACGAAACGAAAGCTTAACACTAAAATTACCCAAGGAGACGCGACAAGTCTGCCTAGACTTTCAAGTGGAATTAAAGTGAGCACACTATGCAGTACCTGCGTCTCT
>NW_021149163.1:0-546 GCF_002837175.3 Physeter macrocephalus
CTCCCTGTGCTATGCTGCTGCTTCCCACCAGCCAACTATTTTACATTCACTAGTGTATGTATGTTGATGCTACTCTCACTTCGCCCAGCTTTGCCCTCCCACCCCATGTCCTCAAGTCCATTCTCTATGTCTGTCTCTTTATTCCTGCCCTGCAACTAAGTTCATCAGTACCATTTCTTTTTTGTTGTTGTTAGATTCCATATATATGTGTTAGCATATGGTTTTGTTTTTCTCTTTCTGACTTCACTCTGTATGACAGACTCTAAGTCCATCCACCTCACTGCAAATAACTCAGTTTTGTTTCCTTTTATGGCTGAGTAATATTCCACTGTATATATGTGCCACATCTTCTTTATCCATTCATCTGTCGATGGACCTTTAGGTTGGTTCCATGGCCTGGCTATTGTAAATAGTGCTGCAATGAACATTGTGGTAAAAGAGTGAAATTAGAACACTACCTAACACCGTACACAAAAATAAACTCCAAATGGATTAAAGACCTAAATGTAAGACCAGACACTATAAAACTCTTAGAGGAAAACATAG
>NW_021149163.1:1862-3345 GCF_002837175.3 Physeter macrocephalus
CTCCATCTGTTTATATCATCTTTGATTACTTTCATCAGTGTTTTATAGTTTTCTGAGTACAAGTCTTTCACCTCCTTAGGCAGGTTTATCCCTAGGTATTTTATTCTTTTTGTTGCAGTGGTAAATGGGATTGTTTCCTTAATTTCTCTTTCTGATTTTTCGTTGTTGATGTATAGGAATGCCAGAGATTTGTGTGCATTAATTTTATATCCTGCAACCTTACCAAATTCATTGATTAGTTCTTGTAGTTTTCTGGTGGCATCTTTAGAATTTTCTATGTATAGTATCATGTCATTGGCAAATAGTGACAGTTTTACTTCTTCTTTTCCGATTTATATTCCTTTTATTACTTTTTCTTCTCTGATTGCTGTGGCTAGGACTTCCAAAACTATGTTAAATAAGAGGGGCAAGAGTGGACATCCTTGTCTTGTTCCTGATCTTGGTGGAAATGTTTTCAGTTTTTCACCATTGAGTGGGATGCTTGCTATGGGTTTGTCATATATGGCCTTTATTATGTTGAGGTAGGTTCCCTCTATGCCCATTTTCTGGAGAGCTTTTATCATAAATGGGTGTTGAATTTTGTCAGAAGCTTTTTCGGCATCTATTGAGATGATCATATGGTTTTTATTCCTTAATTTGTTAATGTAGTGTATCACATTGATTGATTTGCATATATTGAAGAATCCTTGAATCCCTGGGATAAATCAAACTTGATAATAGTATATGATCTTTTTTAAAAAATAAATTTATTTATTTATTTTAAATTTATTTATTTTTGGCTGCATTGGGGCTTTGTTGCTCTGCACAGGCTTTCTCTAGTTGTGGCGAGCAGGGGCTACTCTTTGTTGTGGTGTGCGGGCTTCTTATTGCAGTCATTTCTCTTGTTGCAGAGCACAGGCTCTGGGTATGCGGGCTTCATAGTTGTGGCATGCGGGCTCAGTAGTTGTGGCTTGCGGGCTCTAGAGCACAGGCTCAGTAGCTGTGGCACACAGGCTTAGTTGCTCCGCGGCATGTGGGATCTACCCAGACCAGGGCTCAAACCTGTGTCCCCTGCATTGGCAGGCAGATTCTTAACCACTACGCCACCAGGGAAGTCCCTGTGTATGATCCTTTTAATGTGCTGTTGGATTCTGTTTGCTAGTATTTTGTTCATTATTTTTGCATCTTTGTTCATCAGTGATATTGGTCTATAATTTTCTTTTTTTGTGATATCTTTTTCTGGTTTTGGTATCAGGGTGATGGTGGCTTCATAGAATGAATTTGGAAGTGTTCCTCCCTCTGCAGTTTTTTGGAATAGTTTGAGAGGATCGGTGTTAGCTGTTCTCTAAATATTTGACCGAATTAGCCTGTGAAGCCGTCTGGTCCTGGACTTCTGTTAGTGAAAGATTTTTAATTACGGTTTCAATTTCATTACTTGTGATAGGTCTGTGTATATTTTCTAATTCTTCCTGGTTCAGTCTTGGAAAATTGTACCTTTCCAAGA
>NW_021149163.1:7092-7983 GCF_002837175.3 Physeter macrocephalus
AGTTCTTGTAGTTTTCTGGTGGCATCTTTAGAATTTTCTATGTATAGTATCATGTCATTGGCAAATAGTGACAGTTTTACTTCTTCTTTTCCGATTTATATTCCTTTTATTACTTTTTCTTCTCTGATTGCTGTGGCTAGGACTTCCAAAACTATGTTAAATAAGAGGGGCAAGAGTGGACATCCTTGTCTTGTTCCTGATCTTGGTGGAAATGTTTTCAGTTTTTCACCATTGAGTGGGATGCTTGCTATGGGTTTGTCATATATGGCCTTTATTATGTTGAGGTAGGTTCCCTCTATGCCCATTTTCTGGAGAGCTTTTATCATAAATGGGTGTTGAATTTTGTCAGAAGCTTTTTCGGCATCTATTGAGATGATCATATGGTTTTTATTCCTTAATTTGTTAATGTAGTGTATCACATTGATTGATTTGCATATATTGAAGAATCCTTGAATCCCTGGGATAAATCAAACTTGATAATAGTATATGATCTTTTTTAAAAAATAAATTTATTTATTTATTTTAAATTTATTTATTTTTGGCTGCATTGGGGCTTTGTTGCTCTGCACAGGCTTTCTCTAGTTGTGGCGAGCAGGGGCTACTCTTTGTTGTGGTGTGCGGGCTTCTTATTGCAGTCATTTCTCTTGTTGCAGAGCACAGGCTCTGGGTATGCGGGCTTCATAGTTGTGGCATGCGGGCTCAGTAGTTGTGGCTTGCGGGCTCTAGAGCACAGGCTCAGTAGCTGTGGCACACAGGCTTAGTTGCTCCGCGGCATGTGGGAGCGCAGGCTCAGTAGTTGTGGTGCACGGGCTTAGTTGCTCTGCAGCATGTGGGGTATACCCAGACCAGGGCTCAAACCTGTGTCCCCTGCATTGGCAGGCAGATTCTTAA
>NW_021149165.1:0-2248 GCF_002837175.3 Physeter macrocephalus
GAAAGAGATCTGGCCAGGTAAATGTCTCTATAACTTCTGCAGAAGGGGACAGGTTTGCAGGGAATTATTCAGAAGCTGTAAATTCTGGATGCTCTAAGGACGTTGCCGTAGGACCCTCGTGAAAGAATAGCGGCTCTGTGGGGGGGATCTGCTGGTCGATCCTGAGATCGCTGTCAAGCGGTTTGTATCGCACAGTTGGAGGTGAGCACCGACAAAACTAAAAGGTTAGTTGTTGCCCAGATTTTTGCGAGGGCCGCCACACAGGCTCCTCTGGAAGCCGAATCCCTTCTGCTTCATATGGGCAGACAGCTGTGAGTGTTGTTAGCAGCCTGGGTGTGCTTCGTGGCGAGAGATGGGGAAGGCGCGAGGGGTTGGGAAGGAATGTTCTCGTGCTACATCCAATAGGAATGGTCCGCGTAGCTAGGGTCGGACTGCTGCAGAAAGTGAATGCCCAAAAGCACTGAGTGTTACACACGAAAGCACAAGGGGAGGAGGCGACACGAAGGCGACCTGTGTTACTTTAGCCCATCCACCGCACTTAGAGTAAGGAAGTGCTCTCATTCGGTTCGTGGTGCGTTAGGGTTTGTTTTGGGCTGTGCGGTAGAACATGGTACACGTTGAGCGATCGTCACAAGTCGTTTAAGTCAGTAGGCAGGCAACAACGCATGGTCATGAATTGGGGGTGGGCACTATAATGGCAGCGTGTAAGAAAACTCGTGAGACAAGTGGGTATTCATTTTAGCTCTCGCATGCAGCCTATTTCTCCAAAATGCTCAGTGCCAAAAGGGTATTCAATCAAATGGTAGTGACTGTCTCGTCTTTAAAGTGGAGACAAACTGCGCGGACAGTGGCCCTCACACAAGTGGAAAGAAAGTACAGTGGCACTAGACTATACCCTATATGAGGGCAGCACACGTCTTCGTGTTTCGATGCTGCAGCTTACAAATGCTCGACTGTCGGGAGGTTCCGTCCCCTTATATATAAAGGGGGTTCAGGACGTAAATTGCGAACACTGTTGTCATTGGTTGACCCACCACCTTGGCCACACGAGTTGCATCGTACGCCGCGGTGTGCGACAGGTTAGCTGCAGGTGACCGGGGGTGCCCTTTTGTGAGGCGAGGATTGTATCAACGAAATAGCTCGCTCGCTTAGAGCTCGTGGTGTCCGGTAGGAAGTAGAGGGTAGCCAAACGAAAAGGCCGCAGGCGCACAGCCTGAGTGTGGCCGTGGTACAACGCAGCAATCATACTTACGAAAGAACTAGCAGTACTCGCAAGGTGACAATGACGGTTGAAGTTTTGAGTACAGTACCAGAAGCAGAGACGCGTAAGCGGAGGCTCAGGTAAGCCAATGCTCGGGGGTGCTTGTTAGTGCATATATTGTGGAATTGCAGCATTTTTGAAATGGTATACTGCATGATGTATCGTACAAACAAGACGAGATCGTGCACTTCATAGAAGAGTGATGTTGGGCGAGACGCAAGTAAGTCAGCAGTCACGGTGCTTGGTAGGGCACATATTGTGGAACTGCGGCATTTCTGAAATGGAGTAATACACGTTGTATGTCGCTTAGGGAAGGCGATTTGGCGGTTTGTAGAGGGGTGATGTAGGGGTGGCAATGACACGTTACCACAGGAAGTTAGTATGTATACATTCTGCGGTGGCGTCTGTCTGATACGCTGCTGCAGCGTATTGTTCCAACTGGCAACGCGTGTGTGCCTTTCAGTTGAGTGACTGGGCAAAGTAATGCGGAGCGTGTGTAGAGACTGCGAGGATACGAGGGTCGAACGTGACTGAAGAGCTGTCGTTACGAGCACTGCTCGTGGCGAATAACGCAGATAGTGAGGACAAAATTATTAGTCTGGAAAGGCAGGAACATAGACGTTTTTCTTGGAAGATAACGCCTGATGACGAGGTGGCAGTGGGTAGGCACAGCAGGATGCTGATAACTCAGAGGAAACAGCGAAAAGAAGAGGGTGACGGAGCGATGAAGAAAGCAACGAAGGAGAGAAACCCACGAAAGAGGCGGGTGGTCCGGGATTGTACGAAGGAGGGCCCTTTGTGTTGACGCATCCGAGTACTGAGACCAAGGCGTCAGGGGACTGGCTGATTCATTCGCCATGGAGGTGCTTGAAGACAGATAACTGGCCTGGGACTGCGTTGTATCGACCACGCAGAAAGAAACAAGTGTGAACAAGGCCATTTGTGGGCATTTTTTGCACTAAAGGCAGTGGGGGCTGGGTGAAATAA
>NW_021149165.1:6290-7982 GCF_002837175.3 Physeter macrocephalus
CGAGAGATCGAGAGGGAAGCCTCGCAGATGCGCTGAATCATGGGTGAACGTCTATGGCGAGGCGGCGAGAGAGCTACAGAAAAACCGCAGATGGCCTCGCAACCGGTGTGCTGGACAGTGTGTATACAATGCGGGAGCGCCAATTCAGGAATGGATTGCTATAAATTCTGTGTCACATACGGTATTAGGTGATACGGCTTGACGAGCACTAGCTGGCGGCCATGCAAAAGTTAGATTTCGACAGTAGGGGGAAAACTGTATACAGCCTGATATGTTTGTTTGATTTGTTGCTGGTAATGGCTATATGCCTGGAGGCTGTACTGTACGACGTTTGGGAAATGCAAGTGTACGTACGGAGGCTTTTTTTGGTCATTTTGTCTAGGCACTGGAATGGCAGTTTTGTTGCAGGAGGGATGGTCCAGTTGTGTGCGTTCGTGGTAGGGTCATTTCCACGGGGAAGCAGTGCGGACAGCTCGGGAGTGAGTTCCTTGTCATGATGCGTTATGTCGCGCAGGAAATAGTAAGCGCTAGAGAAACAGAACAATTTTGAGCGATCCCGGGACTGTTACTCAGTCTTTGACGTAAAGTGTTTTCCGGAGAACAGGCGATCCAATTCATATAGATGTATGCCTGAGCATTTTGCAGGCTGGACCTACTGTAAAACTCAGTAGAGGCGTGAAGGGTATTAGGTCATGAAAAGATACGTAAGACTCTGGAGAATGTGATATGGATTGGGCTGCCTTTGTGTACTCTACTTTTGCAGAAAGCAGCATTGGAGAGGCGCTGAACGATGGATGAAAACATGGGGACACGGGGCGGCGTGGGGGACACCGGTATTTATCCTCAGTGTCAGAGAGGCTACACTAGTACTGGGAAGATGCATTTTGAGGAGCGTTCACTCCGTAAATGGTCGTATCAGTCTTTGTATTGGCGATGTGGAGGCATTTCAGAGCGAATAGTGACTCGGTTAAAAATGTATGAGTATTTGTGCTCTGGTAGTGGGACCGGTAGCGCCGGATTCAGGACAGGTCACGAGACGGACGATAGACTCTTCAGACTGCTGCAAAAGGCAGATTAGGAAGCCTGAGTCGGTAGGCATATGACAGGAGATAGGATTGGCTGTTTCATATTCCGTGTACAGTGCCAGTGAGTGATAGTTACCGCTAAACAGGTGAGAAAGGAAGGTGGTTGATATTGATGAGGTAGGGTTTGAAGGCAGCACATGCTTGAACCTGGAAGTTCGAGGTTCAGGAATTGGGGGTTCTCAGGATGTTCAGTTTCTTCGGGAAGCTTTGTTGTCTAGGAGCTGGTTTGTGTAGTTGGAGTGCATGAGGTGCTCATCTCTTTGACAACACCTGCTGCGCAGTCGGCTCCGAAAAGCAGCAGAGTAGCTGTGGGATAGCAGAGTATACCCTACTGTGGGGGAGCGCAGGCCGACGGGGCGAATTATGTGTGCACGATCTCGGCGGTACAGTGAAATTGTTCAGTTCTTCTGAGGATTGCCTTGTCGGCGCCGAATAGCTTCAGGTTCTTATCGAGAGTGGGGGGTTACGAGGGAAGCAAACTGTTGTTTTTTGGTGGTGGAACTACAAGGACGCGAAACGCAAACCGATACAGGATTGAAGAATGAGTGCTGGTGAGACACGCTGTCGAAGCGGTAGTTGTTACAAATCACAAAACTGTCAACCCGGC
>NW_021149166.1:0-272 GCF_002837175.3 Physeter macrocephalus
TTTAGCAGACGGAAGGCGGGCTGCGCGAGGACGCATACTGAATACGTGCCCTGAATGATCAAGTTTTTATCAGCATCAAGCCCGGGAGGCGCGATTACGTGTTGCCTGCGCTGGCAGTGGACAGCAAAGTTAGCCACAAGTTGAGGCTGCCCAGCGGTCAAGTACAGATGCCCGCTTGAGAACGACTTCGCGTTCGTAGAGACACGCCACGACTATGTAATACTGGAGTACTCGTGCACCAGCAAATTTTGGGGTTAAGTGGTTTTAACTAT
>NW_021149166.1:1105-2309 GCF_002837175.3 Physeter macrocephalus
AGTGAGACCTTCCTTTTTTAACTCCCCTAGTTTCCCTAGTCGATTACTATCCCTTCCAGTAGCAGGTGCCTGCGCACCCTCTTCCGGCACGTCTTCAGGATGGTCGTCTGTATGAGAACTTGCCCGTCTACGAGCTTGGCTGTCACCCAAAACACCTCCAGCGCGTTTCCCGCTCTGTTCTCTTGAGAATCTACGTATGTATCTTGGACGTCGCTGCGCACGGCAATAAACCCCATCGAGCGCACTTCCACAAGAATATGCTCTCCGATTGACTTTTATAAGATTACTGCTACTTCAACGCCTGTGTGGCTGGCGGCGATCTAATTCGATCTAGCTTTTCAAACGCGCTATTCACTTCCAGGTTATCTGATGAGTGGGCATTACGCAATGCTTTCGGCCTGTTCTTGTGCTCTTCTACAGTTTGATACTAGCAAGCAATGCTACCGTCTGCGCCTTTCCGATTGGATACGGCTGCCATGCCCTCTTTTCAGACAATCAAAACAAGCGGACAGAGACCACCGTCAAAGCGTCAAAGGATGTAGCGAGCTGCTCCGGGGACAGCGCATGGCATTCTTGTTGAATGCACTTCGATAATTCAAGGGCGCCGGTTGAAATCCGAATCTCTGGTGTGTCCACAGTGTTGTGGATATACAGAGACATAAAAATCGAAAGAGGCACGGTGACACACAGAGGGTTGGACTGAGTGTAGAGGATACATCTGCATATTCACAAAAGTGTACAGGCGGGTACGAACAAAAAATCGGAGAAAACTGTAATGGAGGAAACGCAGGAAGAAACGTAGACGCGAAAAGGTGCATCGTTGCATGACCTACGGCGCACCTCTGCGCGTGACAATGCATAGGTTTCGAAGCACGGACACATCAATGGTATGTCGGTAGCGCAACCACCTAAACGCACGCTGTATACACGGACATAAAACGCATGCATACAAACTGCGTGTATCACGTGAGTGAGGAAAATCCTCTGTATCAGGATTGCTCAAAAGAAACAGCATGGAGGCGACCATCTGCGCGTACGCGTACACCTGATGTACCCCTTCTACAGAGCATGCAATATTTGTGCGTACAGGTGTCTCCGGGCCACAAGGCGCTCCTACATTTGTAAGTACACGGCCGCCCCTACGCATTGGCTCACTTTCAAAGCTCCGGCAGGCTACAGGAGACCGACTCACAAATACTACTTT
>NW_021149166.1:7593-7980 GCF_002837175.3 Physeter macrocephalus
CGTGCAGCACCCCTGTGTAGACCACTGCATGTGCCGCTACAAGGTTCTTGCAGCGCTGCTGCCTGTTTGCACCGGCAGCTGGAAGCTGCCTGGCAATTTCGCGGTAGAACTGGAAGCATCTCTCCTTTCTCTGTTGTGCCACCCACAGTATTACATGTAAAACTCGGTGCGCTTGTGGAAAAAAAAGCACTCTCCCTGCTGCTCCGAGCAAAAACGAAAACTATTTATAACAAAAGCGATGAGGCAAAAAGCAGAGACTCGGCAGATTTGTCCTACACCTAGCAGAACATGACAGCCACAAGGGCTGCAGAAAAGATGGTGTGAAATACCAGGACGACGCAACAGACCTACCATGTCTTCGAACCGTTGTCGCGTGTCCCACAGCAC
>NW_021149167.1:0-166 GCF_002837175.3 Physeter macrocephalus
ACCCCAGCATGAGGAGTGCTGACAGCAAGTTTTGACCGACCGGGCATCGGGAGGAGGGTAGGAGGAGGAATGTAGCGGAGGGTGAAAAGGAGAAGCATGTCGCTGCATGCGTCGCGTCGTCACACGTTGCTGCGCGCGCCTCCTCTGTGCTCTGCTGCTGGTCTGC
>NW_021149167.1:3685-6843 GCF_002837175.3 Physeter macrocephalus
GTTGATGTAGTGGTACACAGGGGGAAAGAAATAAAGTCTATCGCGTATTTGCGAGAGTATTGTCTCTGTGTACGCGTGTACGCACATATATATTTGTCTACCTTGAGGCATTCACGGACATAAACCAGTCGTAAAAGGAATTCAGAAGCGTAAGAGGTGCGATTATAGAATATGTGTATTTTATACCACTGTGTATAGTGACTTGTGCGTGGGAATGACGTTTGACACGAGCGGCAAATAACCATCTGCACCGGAATTTTTAGAGTGGGCGTTTGGTCCTCGGCTGTGGACAGCTCAAGGGCTGTAACCGGACTCTATGTGCCCACACATATGTGTGGGTTGCCATGTGTGCCGGCACGCGAAAGCAGGTGGAGTATGATACGGCCGCAGAAAAGTGTTGACGCATACGGACGACGTACTAAGCCGGTTGCATTTGACAGAGGGCCACAGCAACGCACATAGGCGTATGCATACAAAGGATGTGGGCATATGCGTATATGCAGAAGGTGACGGTGCAAGCACATATGTACATATACGTAGAAAGTGTGCAGCGTTGTGCGGGTGTGGAACGCCTTGTTTCTCCATTTCCCATTGACTCATCTCCCTCGTCAGAATGTGTTTAGTTTTTTCTGAAGACGACTCGTAGCCAGTGATGCGGTGCACGATGGGATGCACACACATGAGAATTTTTTGGAAGCTATGAGAAATTAAGGGAAGAGAAAAATTTACCTAGGCGTTTAGACTCTACTTTTAGAAGTGTCTTGCACAGCCCCTCCTGCTTCTGCTTGACCCGCGCAAAGACAGCAGTAGCACAGCGTCTTAGTGCAGATACAACAATGCGGAGAAAGTTGATTTTTCCGAAGTGTGCTCTTCAACATCGTGAGCAGGGCCTCGACGTTATCTACCACGGCTCCTGTCACGTTATACAGCCGGTCCCCACTACTTCGTAAGACATCCTGAGTGCCCACATGGCCAGGTCATCCAGAGCACATCTTTTTGGGATTCGTCTATCGATGGTAACGAAAGAAGAAGAAAACCAGGAAACCTCTACATGATCGACTTGTCCACAACATGACCGCGAACATGTTCGTCTGTGATGAGGGAGGGGTCGCGTGCGACCGACCCCTTGCTTCGCA
The DNA here is from genome assembly GCF_002837175.3 of Physeter macrocephalus. Classification (NCBI taxonomy): domain Eukaryota; kingdom Metazoa; phylum Chordata; class Mammalia; order Artiodactyla; family Physeteridae; genus Physeter; species Physeter macrocephalus. The sequence goes on from NW_021149167.1 coordinate 4,822, forward strand.
TCGCTTGCTGCATGCGCCTCTTGCCAGCGCCGGAAACCGTGTAGATAGTCTTCTCTTATTCACAAGAAAGAAGCATTTTCTATTTTCACTCGGCGACATCTGTGACGAGATGCACAGAATGTACCTGCCGTGTATGCAGCTGGCGCCATATTCGCTTTCAGTGTGGTCGCGTGTTGTTCTTTTCTCGTGAGGGTCTGTCTGGTCACACAGAGTAATCTTTTCAATTGTCTCAACTGCAACTCCGTTGTTTTTCAGGCTGTTCTTCGCTGTATCTTGCCTGTTATCGCGAGTCTTTCGTATGTTGTTTACCATGTTGCAACCGCTCTTTGCATCACTGTGTTTCCTAGATTTTTCGACTCCGCCGACTAAGTGCTGTGTGGCAGACTCCCTGCTCACCACCACCTACATGCGTCCTAGTCGTTTGTGTTCCGCTTGTCCACTTCTTTCTTCGCTGGTACGCGACGCAGGCACATCACGAGTGTGAGTTTCACAGTACGTAACGCATTTTCCGCTGCATCTTTGTATAGCAGCGCGGTGTCTCCTGACGTACTCCCATCCAGCGCATTTGACTGCTTCCACCTGTTGTTCACACTTCCCAATTCTTCAGACACACACGCTCTCCATACACGTTGCCAGTTGTGTCTTATTTTTTATTTATGCGCTCACTGTGGGCATTCCTGATGTTTCAACCGTCTTCTCTATTTGTGGCGCCTCCACTTCACATGCCTCGCGGGGTCTCTCCGTTCTAAGGGGCAAGAGAGGGGAGCCTGTGCGCTTCAGGATTCTTCGGCATGTATCTGTGTAACCAGAGGTACTACCGAGTAAAACACGGGTGATAATAGGAGTTTTCTGGTGTCTTGCACGTATTTCCACCGTCCTCCTTCCGTCCTGGCTCATCTCCATTTTTATCCTGTTAAAAAAACTAACGTCCATGAGCTTTCTGTCAAAAAAGGAAGGAGAAGACCTACTTTTGTTTCCCACACAATCCGCCCCCCTCTCTTTGTAAAATACGCGTGCGTTATTATTATAATACTGTGCAGCTCTGTCTAACTCCGTATCTTCGTCCAGTAAGTGTCCTGTAGCTGTGTATTTGTATGTGGAGTGGTCGCTGCGTCCACTCGTATTTATTCCTCGATCAATCGCCACACGAAGAAGTCAGAGGAAAGCAGAGGTCGTTCAACGCCTAACGCGAATGTCTACAACTTAGCAGCATCATCAGAAGAAGCAGAAGACTGTTGTCTGGCAACAGCAACAAGCGTAGCTGCTCTACAGAGAGGCAGCAGCTGACGAGTTGTTTGCATGCAGCACCCGCAACAGCCGAGGCGGTGACAAAACTTTCAGCCTGAGTGGAGAGCACAGAGACTGGAGGTGTTGTGTCTTACTGCAACAGCAACAGCAACGGGGAGGAGCAGCAGGACGTGAGAGTGGCGTAGCAACAGTTGTTGGAGAATTGGAGGAACAAAGAAAGGACACCACCAGCAGGTGTTTCTCTGCCTGGGCCTAGCAGCAGCAGCAGAAAAACTTTGTTTCGAAGCGATACTTTGACAGCGGCTGCGCAGCGTTGACAAGCAGCGGGCAGCGCCGGCAGGCAGAAGAAGGCGCCGTCGCCGAAGGGTGGCAGCCTACACTGAGCAGCGGCGAAGCAGTGCTGCTGCTACACACGAGCGGTCTGGAGCGCAGCAGCGCGGCAGCATGAGCAGCGCAGGTGGAGTAGCAGCACCAGCAGAAGACACCGCTGAGAGAGCGCAGCCGGCGACGGAGGATGCAGCAGCAGCAGCACTACCCCGGGTTTTAGCAGCCACGCAGCGTATTAGGAGGCCCGCGTGCTTTGCGGCAGCAGAAGACACGCTGCTGGGCTCTCTTCTGCGAGCACGCCCGACAGATACTTTGTGGAACCTGTACTGCATGTTGTTCAAACTGACCTCTCTCTGTGTGTCTGTGTCTGTCTATGTCTGTCTGTGTCTGTCTGTGAAGTTTTTATGGGCCTATGCACTTCATCTGCGTGAGACACACACTGTCACG
>NW_021149167.1:7781-7980 GCF_002837175.3 Physeter macrocephalus
CGCGAGATATAAAAAGTATATGTACGTGCTGCCGATGTGTGGGCAGACACCCCCGCAGCCCCGCAGAGCAGCAGCAACAGAAAAACGTGGCTGTTGAGTCGACAGCAGAGGCGCCCTCTCACCACGCGGCAGCTGCAGCAGCAGCAGCCACGCTCGAGTGCGGCAGCACAAAGAAGAGCAGCAGCAGGGGCTGGGCCGT
>NW_021149169.1:0-307 GCF_002837175.3 Physeter macrocephalus
TCTCCGTACCCGAGTCGTACACACAAGTGAATGAAGACCGTATTTGTATCGCTAAAAGCAGTGCAGATTGTGTCTTCTACAAGATGCACTCGGCAGTAGCTGAAGGAATGACAAAGTGTGTGTATCTCATGATAAGGAAGTTGAAAGGTTGATGAAAATGGGTGGTAAGTGCGTGCATGTCAAATTGTCGTCCTTGTTAGACACGAAGGTCAACTTGAATTCAGGAACCGCCTCACCGAGAGCGTTCTCGGCACGGAAGGATCTACGTGCCGATATCTGAACCTTCTGAGAGACGAAAAACCTTCAG
>NW_021149169.1:5471-7978 GCF_002837175.3 Physeter macrocephalus
CTCCCTTTCTTCTCCTCCTCCCCAGCTGCAGATATACCTCTGTCACATTCTCCCGCCGCCTCTCCTGCCGAGTGCCAGCTTGCTCGCAAAGAACACGTTCCCCCTTTTCATTGATCCATTCTGCCCCTCACCGTATGGATACGTAAATATGGTATCTGCTGGTGGACACTTCTCTAAATACGCTATATCTAGTCGCACATTTTCGTGGGATCGACACGATCTATCACGTTAGTGCACGCCCATGTCCATGTACGACCTCAGAGTGACTCTTGTAGATACGCAGCTTTCTATGCATACTCTTGCGAACCGAAATATGTGCACACATGAATATACATCTATGCAAAGTGCACTTTAGCCCTAGCATGCGCGAAGGCGGCAGCAAAATAGATGAATATGCAGTCTCACACATAGGTACGTGTGCTCCTGAGGGTAGCCAGCTACATAAGAGTCTGCATACGGGCAATTATATCCGTTCTTTTGAATATAGCTCCGCTGCGGGTCACACCGCGTGAGAAACACGTCCTTTGCGTCATGTGATGTCTTCGCTTCACAGGACAAAGTAAAGATACGCGTTCTCCTGCCCTTGAGCATACCACACGTACCCCTCTTCTTTTGGACTTGGTCTCCTCCTCGGGGACTGTCGATGGCAGCCTCCGTAAGGACAACGTAGAGCTTCGGGAAATATCGAGGAGAGTTGGAAGTACCATGAAGCACTATTCTAACGAGCAGATGGATAAGTCCCAGAACACAGTGGAGAAGGTGCAACGATCGAAAACACAGCACAACAACGAAGCGATAAAGAATGCGGGCTCTTCGGAAGGGGACAAGGCCACGACGATACCTGCGTCTCCTTTCGGCACCACCTCGACAGCTCCAGATGTAGACGATGACTTGCCGCCCCTTGAAACCGTTTTCTAGCAAGCAGTTCTACCACCAGTGTGTAACAACCTTTAACAAACTAGGCAGTGTCTTTCCATTACATGCACTGCCCATTATACGTGCTACCTAATGTGCTGGTGGTCAGGGTTGAAAGAGCTTGGAGCTTTGAACGGGGCTGAACACTTCATGATTGCGCAGCATACCTCACCAAACTTCTTCATTTTAAATAGCACCGGGGGTTTTGCCGCTTCAGTGTAGGTCCAGACGGATGAAATTTATATCGTACAGGGAGTTTAGATAGGGGCTTGAGTTGCGTTATGGAAATGTGCAAGAGGACTGGGGGAGACCAAGGTGCGCATGTGTCAGGAGCTGAGTGTCGTATCTGCTTATATGTGGAGTCCCTTCTGTCGTGGTCAGCACTTGCGGCTTCACGTGAAATATCTGGTTCACCGTGGCGTGTGAAAAGGAGCAACAATTGTGTATACCGCCCACCAAAGAACAAGTGAAGCATCAGATGTGACGCCATAGCTTTTCCACGAGAAGCTACTTCGCTCTACATGAATGTAGGCGCCGTGTCGCACAGTGGACTTCTCAACCTCATACGCTGGCTATTCCATGCAGAAGATTCTTCCACACGTGAAGAACGCCAGTTGGATGTTTGTCTGCGCCGCGTAAGCTCCCTCAGGAGGAAGAGGAAGTGCTCAGCAGTTTGTATTCGTTGATTAGAGGCGAACTGGTAGTGTTCCTTCACGAGACTTCTCTGATCTGTGACTTTGTGACCGTGTCTGGTAACCATAATGGCCTTCTGGAAGCGGAGAAAACAACCAAGATAATCCAAGGAGTGCATCAGCGCAATAATCAGCAGATTTGAGCGGCCAGAAGTCTCCCGTTATCGGACTGCAGGGGCGATTACTCTGAAGAGGTGGCTGCGTAGCGAAAAGACAGGAACGTATCGTATGTAGAATTAGTTCCAAAACTATCGAGCACTGCAACGTTGTCTGCTCTTTGATCAAGACTCTACCCCTCTGGGTGAGCCTCAGCGTTTCAATGCTGTGTTCCCTTCAATCACAACTACGCTCCTTTGCGTCAGTCCTACCCCAGTATAATGGTAGAGATATGTCTTCGCCGAGCACAACGGACGGCTCACAGGCTTAGAGCTTTTCAACCATAAAGAAGAGACGTATCATCAAGATTTAGACCGGCAGCACATCCGCAAACGCTGATTCTGTGTGGCCTTCGTTGAAAGACTAACGCTACAATTGCTTCCTTATACTTTACGGGGCTCCGCAGATTCTAAGGAGATACTCGTCTTCCGTAACAACAGAACCATTTATCAGATTGTCCTCGGCTTGCGAACTTTGAAGAAACGTTGCTGATGAACGAATCTGCGTGTACGTGCACATTTGCGTAGGACGACCTGCATACAAAAAGAGAGAAGAATCATTCTTCCATAGAGAGATACACGGAGGGGGAAACGCGCAGAGACGGCTTTGCTTCGTTGTGGCACACCGTCACTAGAGGTCAAGGGGGCCCCTACAGTAGGCCACATAGCAGAAGACGAGACTCAACGAAGGTTGTCACTACATTTTAAACAGAAAAACTGCACTTCGTTCTGCAACACATTGTGG
>NW_021149171.1:0-202 GCF_002837175.3 Physeter macrocephalus
GGTAGTAATACTTGCAAGCGGCTTCTTACTACGCCTGCTACAATCTTAACTTGTGTAGTCAGCCACTAATTTTTCTCCTCATGAAGGATTATGCGTAGACGAACAAGACGATACGGTGGTTCGGAGGGCTCTTACGATAGCAGCGACCCATTAGCCCGGAGGCTGCGTAGAAGCAGCACCCTGGCAACGTCAGCATACACGG
>NW_021149171.1:956-2503 GCF_002837175.3 Physeter macrocephalus
TCCCGCTTTTGGTTCCTCACCGCCAGTACTTCTCTCTCCTATCTCTACTCCGGATTTTCACTAAAAAAGAACGCCTTCGTGCTTTTACAACGGGAGGAATTGCTTCTCTCTCTCTGGAGTTCGCCGCTTCCTTGCCGCTTTCTAGCGCGGGTTGCCGACTTCTTAGGACCTCATGAAAGGGATATCAACCACACACAGCCCCGTACGTGGGTACGAAAATGTACTGCATACCTAAAAGTGTGCCCTGTACATAAGAAAACGTTACTACCTTAACTTGTTCCTGCGCACATTCGCCCTTTTGTGATCGTCTGCTCTCGTCATCACTCCCACCAGTCGTGTATCATGTGCAGACGAGTGACATCTCTGAACAGTCGACAGCCCCCAAATAATCTAGCTGCGTATAAAGTTTATCTTGGTAACCAGTTATACCTGTTGGCATGCTTGCACTCATGTAGGAGCGGAGGAAGTCCTGTTGCATTCTTCTCCATGCACGATCTGTAAGGTATCAATCCGGGGCAACTATTCTCATACAAGGCGATACACTCGTCCTGCTCCGGGGCAGTCGTCCTGCGCGTGCCCGCATGCGGAGCAGTTCGCGAACGAATGAGAGCAAAAGTTCCACCCGTGTTCATCTTTCACACATTAGTCACCTTGCATTTTCCTCTGTACGAGGTAGAAGCCGCCTTGTGGATTTTGACGGGCGTACCCCTTGCGACGCCCACAATTTCCGTATTACGGATGAATTCATTGTAATAGACATACTTACAGCGAAGTATGTGGTATTCGGTTGCTTTTACAGGTTAAGTTTGTTCTGAAGCGCATCTGCGTACATGTAATAAATAACCGCACATGTGTAGGTCTTTCCCCGTACGGATATTTGTGGATACCTATCCGCATGTACTTGCACGCCCATGTATGCACGTGTATACGTACGTATGCACGCATCGGCATCTCTTTCGAGTGTACTAATACAGCATTTGGAAGTACGATACAAAAATGTGGTTGTTTTCCTCTTCAACTGGCCTAGACAACGTTGCCAAGCATACCGTTCAGGGCGATTCCTACGGGGACCACTAAGATGTTCTCCCATCCGTAATAGTGTTCCAGTAGATCTACAAGAAAAAGCAAATAGTCGAAGAACCGCGCCAACGAATTTTCGCCTACTTCGTGAGATGGGAATTCCTTATGTGAGCAGGCGCAACGGCGTGCAAAGGTTCCGCTTGTAGCTAAATCACACCGACTGGTGGAGCTATTCAACAGTATTTATTTATGGAATACTTGCACTCTCTCGGCAGACTTGCAATGCGTTGAGATGAGACGGAGACGCAGCCCCAGTTCTACTATGACCTGGGACAACACCACAATCGACCCCTGCCTGGGTGGTGTGTAAAATTGTTAACTGTGGACGTCTTTGCCGCGATTTTAAACGAATAATCCTCTGGCACTGCGTCCACCGTTATCACCCAAGGGAAAAGGTGCGCTCGACCAGGGAGACACATTTTTGCGAGAATTCCCCAAAACAAATCAGGTCTTGATGAAGAATTCCT
>NW_021149171.1:7124-7977 GCF_002837175.3 Physeter macrocephalus
GGTGTTCAATAGGCAGAGTTCAATCATTCTGTGGCTGCAAGAACATTTCGCTACGGAAAAAAATGGCTCGTAGTTTCGCTACCGTGTCCAACACACTTACTCGCTAACTATAGTATTAGGGCGGATAATCTTTACGAGGTGCTGGCACTACCAGGTGAACTTACAGGAGCGGAACGAGAGAAAGGACGAGATGGAAAGTGACAGTTTTTTATCTTGCGTCATTTGAGCGCAAGCAGCGCAAGTCAAGAAAAGACGTCGGTATGCGATTCTTCACAACTTCGCACCGAGCCAGGACTTGTGTATTACCGATGGTGGTGTAACGATTATTAGTCAACATACGTGTGTGAACTCGTTCACGCACACGAGAAGGTAATGTGTGTATCGCTGTGACATGCAGGATGGAGGAAAGAGGCCACGGTAGCTCCGTTTAGCTCTGTCCTCGCTACTCACAGGACAAGGTAACTGTCGATTGCTTCTGCTTTCATTGAAGGTGACCAGCTGTAGACCTTTTAAAAGAAGAGACTTCGACGACGAATTTTTTTTTCATATTGTAGAGCGTGTTAAAAGGGAAAAACCTGATCCTGCAGTGGCCCCTACATAGACAGAAAATACTGCGTCACCGCTTTGGAACACGTCGAGGTGCACGCAGGCAATCACTGTTTTGTAGAGCTTGGAAACCAACGCGGTCTGTTGTATCTGGTAAGAGTCATCATAGTTGATTAGGTTTGTTTTATCCAAAGGCACACCAAAGGCCATATTGCGGCAAGAAGGGATCAGTTGGAAACGAACGTGGTATGAGTCTAATAACTATATGAAACCGACATACGTGGGATTCACTGTTGGTAGACACATA
>NW_021149174.1:0-3142 GCF_002837175.3 Physeter macrocephalus
CAGCGCTGCCACACACAACACTCTTTGGCACGCCGGTGTGTTGCTCTCTGCACGCTGCTGCATCGACTAATTCTGGCGCGATTTTCCACTTTTGTTCTGTTTTCTTCTGCTGTGGCCTCACTGTATAGTAGCGCCCGCGAGGCCACGGGTCTGTTGCTGGTGGTGCTTCTGCTGCAGGTAGTACTTCTGCTGCGCTGCGGCTGTATTCTCGCTCTGCCCAGCGTCTGTGCTTCTTGTCGTCCTTTCTCCTTTCTCTCCCCTCCTCCTCTTTCTCATTTCACTTCCTGCAACCCCCAATCCCCGCACTTCGCGGTTGATGCAGCTCGTCTGTAGCTCGCTGCTGCTCAGGTTTGCTGGTTTCCACGCTCACGTGGATTTCTCCGAATGGCTTCCTCTCTTCTTTTCTTGCTTTTTCTGGCGGTGGCCTGTCGCTGATGTTGGGCCCCCATGGGAACAGTGCCGCTGCTGTGCAGCAGCTGCTTCAGAGTCGGAGTCGCTAGGGCTGCTGTCGCTGTCGCTGCTGCTGCTGTCGCTGGAAGACTCTCCGAAGGATCGCTGCTTATGAAAAATGCAGCATTTCTTGCTTTTCTTTTTCCCGCAGTTTTCATTGTCAATCGTCTCTGCCGTCCAGCTCACAGTACGCGTTCCGCCAAAGCCGCCGCCGCTGCTGTTACCCTGCGACGCCTCCGGTAAAACAACAGAAGACGACGGAGACGAAGAAGACGCAGCAGCGGGAGGATGTGCAGCAGAGGTCGAATGTGGAGAAGACACGGGAGAAGCACTGCTAGCAGCTTGAGAATTCGAAGGAGACGGCAGGCATGACAAAACGACGTGCACCGGATCACCGGCATTTACCACCACAGTGCTGGATCCAGCGGAAGATCCCTGCACAGGCCGCTGCGTAGTATGGAGAGTCATCTTCGACTACCGGCGTTGAAAAAGACGAGAGGACGGGAGAGAACGAGAAACACAAGAAAAATGGGGAAGGGGGGGGAAGGTGAAGAAAAGGAGAGGAAAAAATGACAGGTGGTGTAAGAAACAAGAGAATAGACCGGTTTACTCCACCTTCCCTGACGCGGATTATGGAGATATACGTGTGCGTGTGTGAAACAGATGTTCGCGTACACATGTGTGGCCGTTTTTCCCACGTGCGGAGTGGAAAGACACACACAGAAACAAAACGCGCGCCTTAAGAAATTTGGATGTAACAAGTCGTCGGGGACATACGCACATACATGGGTGTTTCTATTTTCGTGGCGCCTACGTAGAGAAAGACATATTTGTGTACGTGTCTGTGCGCACGTACGCACGTATCCGTGTTATATATATGTGTGTGTGTGTCACTCATGTTGTAAAATGTATACGCTGCGCTTGCCACCCTCAACACTGCAGTAATAGCGCTGGTGGAGATGAGAAAAGAAGGAAATGCGCCGCAGCAGCAGACGACAACGCGCAGGAGAGGCGTGCAGCATGGGTATATAGAGGGTGTGGAAGGGACTCCAGCGTCGAACACATATTTTCCCCCACCTACGATACCACCAGACCATCAGAAAGTGCCAGCAGGGTTATGAAAAACACTTTAGGCGGAAAGTAGAACACTGACAAGTAGCTCTTGCATGAGTAACTGCCATCTGCACAGCTTGGCTGTCTAGAAAAGAGGAGGCGCGATTATACTTTCTTGTCACATAGTTTCTTCATCGTTCTCCGTACCGCCGCAGCAAAAGCAACAGTTGTCTTAGCGCAGTAATTCTCATACTACTAGTACGTGACAAAGGAAGTAACACTTGCTCTTCTGGTACAAGCAGCACTGGTAGTCTTAGTAGCAGTCCACACGTACACTCGCACGCAGAACATGGGAGCGCCTTTCTGATTTCTCCTGACGGTCGCTGCTGAGGAAGATGGCGAATATATGTATCTCTGTAGAGACTAGTATCTTTGCTGTCTCTCTCTTTCTCCGTCTCTACAAACCCCTTCCATCTGAAGATCGCCCACAGAAAGTCTTGCCCGTCATATATGACCAGTTAGGTGTGTGTCTGCACAGTGACAAACACATTCATGTGCATGGATACACGTACATGTGCATAGACGTCTGAAGGGAGGAACCCGCGCATATGGACACCCGTGTGTGTTGTGAACATAGTTCAGATCAGCATGACTGCTGAAGCGAAATGTGATGGAGGCGAGTTTTCCAAAACAGATTAAAAAAGATTTGACACAACGGGCTTAAAGGACTTGACCCACCACGCTACACATCATAAAAGATTTATCTGAATGACGAGAAGAGGGATAGTGGTAACTTGTTTCCACGGATGATTCCCTGGAGCTTTTCCATAGGGGAACACCTGGAGGGAATGACTGAGCACTTTTGAAAGAGGTGTGCGCGAAGGAACATTAGAGGGGGTCACTCCACGAGGGGAGAGAGAATCAGATTTCCTCGTTGAAGACTGTTTCCCCGACATCAGTAGCTGGACAACGCGAATACCCAAGAAAACGCTCATGGCACCCTTGAACAGCATGACTGACGGCGTTAAAACTTCGCCGAAAAATACCACTGTTGTATTTTTGAAAAATCTGTTACACTTTTTTCTATTATTCATTAGTACGCTTTCTACGGGTTATTTGTGAAGACTAAACCACACTGTAGAATACTCCGATGCGGTGCAGACCTTATCATTCCTGTTGCTGCTCGCTCGAATACGTAAAAGCTTTAGCCCGACAGGGCTCATGGGCAAAGGCTTCAACAGCCGCGCTGTACCGAGAGCGGGAGACGATCGATAGTAGCTTTTTGTTTAAGAAGGAATCAGGACAGCTAGCATGTAAGTCTGAATGTTGCGCCCTGCTGCACCCCAAGCGTAACGATACTAGTCAGTGACTTTCCGTCATGCCTACTAGCTCCGATTATACTCTGCTGTTCTTTGTTTTTATGGACTACGGAGCCGAAATATGGAGGTAAATGTTGTGTAAGATAAGTTCTGCGAAGCACCACGAATCTGGTTGGGCGAATGATATTCCTCCTCAAACCGGGAAAAGTCGCTCCAGTCTCCTCTGCAAAAGCATGTGCGGGTCATCTAGCGGTTATTGTACATCGGCGTCGACGATACTTCGTATTTAGAACTGTAGACTTTTCACCAGAGTTGTCATG
>NW_021149174.1:5655-6956 GCF_002837175.3 Physeter macrocephalus
AAATCGGAACCGGCTTTCTACAAAGGGAGTGCAGCAGCTCAGGACGATGAGCAAAAAGAGACAGCATCAAAAACCTCGGTGATACGAACAGCTACGAGGAACTCACGAACGCACATATTAAACTGTGAATATCCCCAATATATTACCAGTATATTACCGTCCTTAGAGGGGCTAAGCTTTGTGAGAGTCTCTGCTGTCTGGTCAGGTCTCCGTGTCTGGCGCTTCATTTCATGTCCTCGCACAGAGAATTAGAGAGCGGTGGCTAGTCCGCTGGCGGCATCCCAGATTGTGACATGAGACTCTCCTAGTACATCCGTACTCGTAAGACGTTACAAAGCGGAACCAGACCCTTTAAAGAGGATGAGAGAAGTCCAAACGTGAGGCCGCATTCGACGCAATGGATGGCGATCCGAAATTTTATTATACGTAGATGGTAGACCCACCCTCCGGAAATGTGTTAGTACATGAATAATGTCGAGGGAGGCATACAAGAGCCCCGTCATTTGCGTGTGAGAGTGTCTTCATGAAATAATAGTAACAATTATAGGTCGAATATGACAGCCATCGTATGCATCCAAGTGTCCCTAATAGAAGAGTGCGCATGTGACGGACGCTGCTCCAAAAGTGAAGCGGTGCGAAGGACGTCGATGAAGCCTTGCTGCTACATTGCCTGCTTCAAGCCAACGGACCGAATAAATACAGACAACCGAACAGATAAACACATATGCACACTTCCTTGTGGGTGTATACGGTTGCACGTTTACACGTATATACGTGTGTTTACAGAAGTCCACCTGCGTGTATTTCTCGATGAGGGTATTCGTATTTAGACTCGCGTATATCGATGCGGTTCACCTAATGCAGATGTGCTGCTCCAATACCGAGAAGCGTGCTTCTCCTGTGTCGTCCCCCGGCTGCCTATAAGGCAAGGCAAGGCTTCTCCACAATTCCGTGGCATTGCTTTTCTCTGATCTTCTCTCCACCGCTTCTCCTCCTCTTTTGTAAGGGAACAGCGCTTTTTTTCTTCGTCATGCGTGGCAGCAGTTGATATCGGGTGCGCCACCGACGAGAAAAAGGCCCGCTTCACCGCTGAGAAATACCAGGCTGCTGCATTTGTCTTCACGCAATTGTACGTTCAGCCATACGTGTAAATGCGCATATGTTTAATGCTTCTCAATACGTACCTGTAACTCGTGTTCGCGGCACAGGTAAACGTATGTCCATGCAATCCGTGCAGTCAGATGGACACAACTACAGCCAGCCGCATATATATATATATATATATATATATATATATATAT
>NW_021149174.1:7013-7974 GCF_002837175.3 Physeter macrocephalus
CACCTGTATATCAAAATGTGTAGATACGTAAGCGAACAGAGACCCCGACTTGCGTGAATCGAGCGTCAAAACCTTACCATCTAGATGCGATTTACGCATACGTCTATGCCTGTACACATAGGAAAATTGGTGGGGTTGCAGATTTCGGATACGACCCGAACGCTTCAATACACTCACATGGCGAATGGCTATTCGCCAGCACATGTGGCTGTCGACAAACACCCTCCGCTGCTCTGCAGTATACCTACCTTCATACAGACACCACATATGCACGTATATTAGTTACTTGTTTACAGTGCATCTATATTGTCTGTGTATCGTGCATGTATATATACGCCAACGCCTGCATATTCTACGAAGGCTCAAAAGTTTAATAACGTAGGAGCAGCGAGCGCAGCGGTGTGGGGCTACTAGAAACTCAAGGGCAGCAGGTACAAACGACACCTCTCATACGCATACTTGTATCTCTGTATGGTGCAGAGAGAAAGATAATACGCGCACACAAGGACACAGTGAGGGGGTGTGTGTGTGGTGTCTCTGTATCAGTGAGTGCGTATTTGTGTATGTGTATCTGTGTCTCCTCTTAATGACACAGCTCGACTGAAATCGTTTTCTTCGATTTAACAGGTCCACCTTGGTCTCTTCCCACCACGTACGTCTTCCTATTTTGCCTGGTCACCTGCCTACGTGTAGGTCCTCCTAGGAGTTAAAATAGTTTGATATCTCAACTCCTGTAGCAGGCGCATTGGTGCTGCCCATACTAACAGGCGCGCACCTGACATGCTGCTGCTGCTCCTGCGTCTACCTCGCACATCTCACTTGGTGCTGTTCCTCCTACGTAACGTCACATACACGCGCCCTGTGTGCATACACATGCACAAATACTTCATCAAGGACGTTACGGTCGCCTGGCGCCACCAGCACGCATCATAATTCTGTCTGCTGTCGCTGGTTTCTCCTC
>NW_021149175.1:0-469 GCF_002837175.3 Physeter macrocephalus
TGTCTCTAGGTAGTTTTTGATTTCCTCTTGTATTTCTTCAGTGATCTCTTGATTATATAGTAACATATTGTTTAGCCTCCATGTGTTTGTGTTTTGTTTGTTTTTATCCCTGTAATTAATTTCTAATCTCATAGCCTTGTGGTTGGAACAGATGCTTGATATGATTTCAGTTGTCTTATATTTACTGAGGCTTTATTTGTGATCCAAGATGTGACCTATCCTGGAGAATGTTCTGTGTGCAGTTGAGAAGAACGTGTAATCTGCTGTTTTTGGATGGAATGTCCTATAAATATCAATAAAATCTATTTGGTCTATTGTGTCATTTAAAGCTTGTGTTTCCTTATTAATTTGCTATCTGTATGATCTCCATTGGTGTAAGTAAATTGTTAAATTCCCCTGCTATTATTGTGTTACTGTCAATTTCCTCTTTTACAGCTGTTAGCAGTTGCCTTATGTATTGAGGTGCTCC
>NW_021149175.1:3298-4004 GCF_002837175.3 Physeter macrocephalus
TGTGTTCTTTTCTTCCAGTGCAGGAACCCTGGGCTGAGCAGCCTGATGCCAGGCTCAGACCCTTCCTTCCATGTGGAGGACCTATGCAATTGTGATATCTTCCAGCTGTGGGTCACTGTGCTCCACGTGTGGGTTCCAATTAGACTGTGTTTCCAGTCCTCCTACCTGCCTTGTGGTTTCTCCTTCCTTATATCTTTAGTTGTGGAAAACGATCCCTGCTAGTCTTCAGAGATAATTTCGGTGTAAGTTGTTGTAATTTAGGTGTGTCCGTGGCAGGAGGGGAGCTCAGTATCTTCCTACTCTATCTTCTTGATCCCGTCTCAAGAATTCTTTAAAAATATATGTATTTATTACTGTAAACATAACTTTTTGAATTGCAGTCTTGTTCCTGTATTCCATAAATTTAGATACTTTGTGTCCGTGGCAGGAGGGGAGCTCAGTATCTTCCTACTCTATCTTCTTGATCCCGTCTCAAGAATTCTTTAAAAATATATGTATTTATTACTGTAAACATAACTTTTTGAATTGCAGTCTTGTTCCTGTATTCCATAAATTTAGATACTTTGTGTTTCCAATTTTGTTTGCTTTAAGATTTCTTTTAAATTTCCCTTTTGATTTATTCCTGTATGCATTGGCTATTCAGAAGCTTATTTTTTAAATATAAATTTATTTATTTTATTTATTTATTTTTGGCTGTGTTGGGTGT
>NW_021149175.1:5379-6026 GCF_002837175.3 Physeter macrocephalus
CCACTCGTCTGTTGATGGACATTTAGTTTGCTTCCATATGTTGGCAATTGCAAATAATGCTGCTATGAACATTGGGATGCATGTATCTTGTCAAATTGGTGTCTTCAATTTCTTTGGACATATACCAAGCAGTGAATTGTTGGCTAATATGATAGTTCTACTTTTAGCTTTTTTTAGGACCTCCATATTCTTTTCATAGTGGATGTACTAATTTACAATCCCACCAACAGTGTACTAGGAATCCCTTCTCCATGTCATGAACAACATTTCATATTTGTAGACTTTGGAATAATAGCCATGTTGAGAGGTGTGATGTGACGTCTCATTATGGGTTTTCTTGTGAGTCATTCATTCAATTTAATTTACAAAAGAAGGTGATAAGCTGGATGTGATTTCCACGTTTAGTTTGCTAATGCCTGGTATAGGTTAATTTAGGGGAGAATTAATACCTTTACAATGTTATTTATTGCTTAAATTTTTCAGGTTGACATTTAGTGATTGGTAACAGATTTATAAATTTTTCTGCCTGAATTATATCTGAAATCTATTGGTTTGTTTCTGTTTTATAAATTTGTTCATTTCTATCATTTTTTAGACTCCACTCTAAGTGATATCATATGATATTTGTCTTTTTCTATCTGACTAAC
>NW_021149175.1:7629-7973 GCF_002837175.3 Physeter macrocephalus
TTTGTTATACAGTAGGTCCTTGTTGATCACCTATGTTATATGTATTAGTGTGTAAATATTTTCCCAGCCTCCTGATTTATTCCTTCCATGTACCTTTCTCACTGGGTAACCATAAGTTTGTTTTCTCAGTCTGTGAGTCTGTTTCTCTCTCTTTTATTTTATTTTTTTGGCTGTACTGCGAGGCATACGTGATATTAGTTCTCCCAACACCAGGGATCGAACCCATGCCCCCTGAATGGGAAGCTCAGATTCTTAACCATTGAACCACCTGGAAAGTCCCTGTTTCTTTTTTGTAAATTAGTTCTTTGGTATCAGTTTTTAAATTTCAGCTGTAAGTAGTATCA
>NW_021149176.1:0-202 GCF_002837175.3 Physeter macrocephalus
AAGAAAGAGAGAGAGAGACACTCTAACAGCAGCAGCAAGCGGTAGTAACGTGCAGAACAACCGGCAGCAGCAGCGACGCAATGGCGGCAACTGCGCCGCAGTCAACCAACATGACGTTCTGCAGAGACAGCAGCAACAGCTGTGGAGCGCTCCCAGGCAGCCGCAGCAGCAGCATGTCGAGGCAGCAGCGGGGTGGCAGCGG
>NW_021149176.1:4926-6424 GCF_002837175.3 Physeter macrocephalus
CTGTACAGGAACGTACGAACGCGTATGTACATAGATGATCATCCGGTGTCTACTGCGCACCTTTTTGACTGCTCTTGTGGTTTTATGGTCATTTTCGATATCGTAGAACAGAGGAACGCGTATGCACACAGATGATCATCCGGTATCTACTGCGCACCCTTTTGACTGCTTTTGTGGTTTTATGGTCATTTTTGATATCATAGCATCAAACAAGCGTAGACGCGCACACTCGAGCACACTTGTTTACAAATATTATTACTGCTGACAAAATGTTCTGTACATTTGTATAAGCCTTCTTTCCGTTCCTCTCTGTGGAAACAAATATATTCGACACGTTAAAGTTACTTTACAGTCCTGTTTTATACAGCTAGTTTGTCTCCGATGTTATGTACAATCAAGCGTATATATACATATACCTACTGTTTACTCACATGGCCTGCATGTTAAAAAGGCCTTGCTCCTCTGTTTGGTGTGAGGAGCCGGAAGAGGTTACTGCACGCAGGAAAGCCAATTTAAAACTCAAGTTCCCCCTCTATTAACAGCACTTTTTTCAATCTGCAGGTGTCCGAACCACGGCATATGAATTCCAGTAGTGTCTCCATATGTCGTCTTACTCGTTCTACTGTATCCTTGTTTGTAATGCTACGTACTTTTCTACTAGATGCGTCCAAGTGCATATACTGCACTTCTGCCGTCGACGCAGCCGCTGCGGCGTGGACGCTGACAACGCGTACATGCGCTGCGCTCAGCGCCATCGTCTAACGTTTGACAAGTGAAGCACACACGTTTACAGGAATGTCTTCATACTGCACGCATTTGTAGCGATATATGCATGTATAGACCGAGATCTATCATCGTCTAAACATACGTGTGTACACATACATACATATACAGATGCCTCGCTGCGGACTCATGTCTCTATCTCTTCAAACTCTTCCTAACGTAAAATTCCTATAAACATGCGTACTCACGTTGATCGGCGCAGAGCATTCATGTCTCCCACCGTGGAGCTCTGCTGTTATGTACCTATGTGTACGTATATGAGTACGGCCAAGATGATATATATAGACGATGATTTGTCATGTAAATCTACCGCTCGGCTTACTGTATCCGACAGGTCCTTGGATAATGCGAATCAAATGTATACAGATTTACACAGGGAAATACGTATATCCATCACCAGGATATATGCATACGTGTTTGATCGGTACAAGTGCGTGCGTCGAAATCGCGAGGGTAAACACCCCTCTCTGGACTACTAACTTCTCATTTATCAGTAAGATACATACAGGAACACGTAAACACGCATATGCGCAGAAATGCACACGTGCTATGTATCCGCGCAGAATGCAGAAAGTAGGGTACTCCGGGTAGGCCACGCACATAGTAATACATACACTACTCACAAGCCCTCGCTGATGTCTGGATACGTACATACACACATTTGCCAACAAAAATCACTCGTGTCGTGTGAGCCCTCTGCATGCTTATGCAGACG
>NW_021149176.1:6873-7973 GCF_002837175.3 Physeter macrocephalus
ATGGCCAAGCAGCGCGTTACCCCTGTGGCTTCTCTCTCCCGGAGCAACGACACCCTTTACAAGTGCAAGGAAGATCGTCTTTGCAGAAACATGGAAGATGGTTGCAGAGGCTATTGCTCTTAGCAAGGAGATGCAGAGATATATATTTCAGGAAAGAGGACGCAGACCATACACAGGCACTCGCGTGCGATAAACAGGAGATAAAGCGGGAGTTCTTCACAGGAAACAAAAGAGAACGGACCTCCACCATGACGAACAATTTAGACTTTGAAGCATGTCTCCTTATCTTTGTGTGTCTTTCTTTGTGCTTTTTTCTGTGCGTGCATATACCTACATATGTATTTATTGATATTTATATGTGGTACACGTTATTGTATTTACAGGGATGTACATGGGATAGAAGCAGCCTTGACCTCAAGGAATCTGTAAGAACGTAAACCTTCTCTTTATTTTTGCGCCGCTTCTTTTCACGTCAACTACGAGAATAGCTGCTCATGCACGAGCACTATATAAAGGTATATACAATTGTCTACATGCAGGTACCGGAGGCAATGTGTGTGTGTGCGGGAATGTCAATATCCAAAAACATTAGAAGCGGTTTTGACTATATTCTGCACCGCTGTTCCTGACTCTGCAGGACTGTGGGTGACTAGCAGCACGAAGGTACGCTCGTTTTTTCACGCAGACGTATATGCATGTGCAATCTGACCCTCGTACACACTGAGGCATCTGCACTATCGGAGGACGAAATTCACGTGTGTGTCTTCATTGACAGGTGTGCAGCCATGTAAAGTCAGAGAGAGGTGTTCTATTGGCTGCTGTGCTGATGTTCGCACAGAACCATGGTGAAGCCTCTATGTCAAGACCGTCGTTCTAGAGAAACATCTGATATGGACACAAGGACACAAATACTCGGAAGCACGAAGGCTTGCTAGACAAAGAGCTCCTGAGCGCTAACGAATCAGGTATACGTGGCGTAACTTTCATCTGTGTAGATACCTTCGTAGAGACCCCCACCCTGCTGCATTCACATGTGCGTTATCACCAATGTAACATATACTGTGCAACTTTTCGCAGAAACACGCACGTGTTCCTCGTAA
>NW_021149177.1:0-540 GCF_002837175.3 Physeter macrocephalus
CGACGCAGATACTTCTTCAACACATCGTTCTAGTATACACACGCGTTTCCTCCTCGACTGGCAAGTTTGTTTAACGTCTTGGTTTTAAAGCAGAGAAAACAAACTCGTGTCGCTGACGCAGCTTACGCGGTTTGTACTCTGATCATTCCGCACTCGTTTTCAATCATTGTGTTACGCACCGAACTGACGGACGGATAATCAAATGTTATGTCTCCTCGATCTACGGAAAAACGACCCACTGAAAAGCATGACAGCGTATTCACGTCTTCAAGATACGAAATAACAGGAATAAGACCGAGGTCAGCGAAGGTGGAAGAGGGAAGAAGTTGATCTCACCTTGGTCGACGGCCACTTGAAGTGTAGGCCACACGATGCAGGTGGTGCGTGTCAAGCTAAAGGATACAGGCATCCTGTGTGCCCAACAGTACGCATATCCGGTTTTGAATGGCAATTTGAGCCGAACTGTTGTCTGTGTTTCGTCTTCATGCCCGTGGATCCCCACAAATTCCATCCGCCACGAGACATACGGACAAGCGGGGC
>NW_021149177.1:814-3204 GCF_002837175.3 Physeter macrocephalus
AGGTTTCGTACTATCCCCACATCCACCTAGCATGTCCACAAACAGGAAAGTGGGGAAAACCTAGAGGTGGTGAAGCCACATTCTCCCGTAATACATTTTTCACACAGGAAGTGACGGACCTTTCCAATTTTTAGTCTTGGGAGATGCGGGGCAAACACTTATTGAACCGTTATGGCACGGATCCTCAACACACCGTGAAAACTTCCAGTACAGTCGCTACCGCGAATTCCCACGCAGCGACTAATAGAGGTAAATTCCTCTTTTTAGCAGCGTTTGGCGCAGAACGACACCCATGCCTAGAGGAGGTATCATACACTGGCTTCGCGATCGCCATTTGTGGAACCCACGCCTAGAGGAGATACCATACACTGGCTTCGCGAACGCCATTTGTGAAACCCGTACTTCTACACATACTTGTGTACGGCGTCGTACGAAAGGCAGAAAACGTGACAAAGCTGAGCCGTACCTAAGCCATGTGGTAATAGCCATAACGCGGAATGCGCTCCTGCTGTTGTGTACGGTTGTAATTTTTCTCAGTCAACAGCGGTTCCTAGGCGTGGAAACACAATACGGTTGGAGTGTGCAGCTGCTCATTACTGCGTCTTCCTCATGAAGGTCCCGAATTCCGTGTTTGAGAAACGCGCGGTAAGAAGTCTCACTTCCAGCCCTCTGCGGCGGCTGACGCACGCTTCCCCTAGACCAAAGATTTTCGACCACGGCCGCGCAAGTGCATCTGCAAGTCGTGGTGCGTCTTCCCCCATCGTGCTTTGACTGTTTGAGAAACTCACACGTGAATATATGACCTCACAGCATAAAGGTTTCACCGCCGACCCGGCGTTGCGTCGCTCTCCTTCGCGTTAGCTCATGCGGCCCACATCAACGTCACCTGTACCCTACATAGTGTGTACGAGCTCACCACCCTCCACAAGTTTGAGATACTGTGTGGCTATGTGTACTCATCGTTTGTTGAGCGCTATGCACTCAGACAGGACAGAATTCTCACCCTGGCAATGTTTCTAGTACAGGTGTACCGGCCTCTCGTAAAGAAAGTTGTCATGCTTTGCTGAGCCCCTGCGACATGCCTTTGCCGTAACCTCCTATTAGTGCGGTTACATAGTGTTAAAACCCCATAAAACGAAGGAAGGTGCAACATTGTAGTGCGTGCTAACCGCGCAGTGGGTTTAAAAAATAGTACCTTGCCAGAAGACCGCGATTAGCTTGTAATGTCGATGGATGGACCTCTCTGCGGGCAATACTTGGTCCCTCGTCCACATCTGATGGGTGTGTACGACTACTGTATAGGTACTACTACGTGTGTCACAATACCTACGAAGGGAGTGTATTGATGTGTGATACGTGGGCAGTCCCGTCTTGCCGCGTTGCAGTTCCTTTGAAAACTGTCCGAATAGTATTGGGGTGACTATACTCGAGGCAAGAATCGCTTCTAAATTAGTTCATCTACGAGCTTACAAAATGCATCTTCCCCGAAAAGTAGCTTGCTAGCCGTCGGTCTTAACATTAGTGGCAACCGTGCGTTTCTCGTGCGCGAGCGTGGTGCAACGAGGAAACACGTGTATTTCAGGTAAAGGCTGTAATGCCCCTGTCGTTTTGTCCTTCAGAAAAAACCTATGCTGTACTCTTTTTCGTTTGGACCGCTTTTCCGTACGCTTTCGGTCCTGTCTCACTCCCGCCAGATTGTTTGACAATCGAACAGAACAGTCTGCTGTTCCTAATTCGCGTGCATGCGCAGGCTTTCCAGCTGGCATGCTCGCCCCTGGCAGAAACGCGGCGGGAGCTCGAATCTCTGATGGGTTGTGCCCTCCGCCGGGACCGTAATTGACAGATTCACCGGGACGTCATTATCTGCAGAAGGTGACTAACTTTTTCCTTCTATTTTTTTACTTCTCGGAAGTGTCATGGGCATTAAGCACGTTACGCTGACGTGGTAGGGTGGTCGTTGGATTCGTAATGCGACGCTTTTCGGTTAGTTTTTCCCGTTGGGATGAAGCTCGTTTGCTGGTGAAACGTTTCTTCCCCGCCCATTTGGCGTGTCGTAAGTCACAGCCGGGAGGGCAAGATCTTCAGAGCTCAGTTGTCCTCTATGTCCGAGCCGTCAAACGTTTTTTCCCTCACTTCGATTGAGGCCGGTGGCGATTTCTCAGTTTTGCTCCACGAACGAGTGTTACATGGCGCTTATGGGCTGACGTGTGATGCTTTCGTCGTCGCAGGCCAGGCACCTGCATCCAATTGTACGATAACGCTCGTCTGTTGAGAAGGGGAGTTGTTATGTATAATGAGGTCTTCATATATGTATACACGTGTGTACGTATTAGCCTAGAATGTGAGCAGGCGTGTTTACGTTTGCGTAACGTCTCATCGTGTGTGACTTG
>NW_021149177.1:4797-6122 GCF_002837175.3 Physeter macrocephalus
GCAACAAAAATGTGCTTTTTTAGTGTAGGGGCATGCAGTTTTTGGTCGCTCTCTTCCACTAACATAGTGTAAAATTTGTTTAGCATCTGCGTAGTCGACTTCCTTTGCGATCCACACGTAGTGCGCGCTCGGAATGGACGGATACTAATAAGCTAACGCTGTTGCGACCCGTTTAGCTAGTCCGTTTTCGCAGTAAAGTCGTTGGCGTGTCCCTGCCGATTGTTTGCCACCGCGCTCCGGTGGTGGGCAATGAGTGTTCGATGTATGCTCGCTTGAGGTGTTGAACACCGCCACACTACGAACTAGGAGAGCTGTCTAATGTGAAGCAACTGCAGCCTCGAATCGTGAGATGCTACTGTAGCGAACGGGGAAAATGGGGGAGAAGAGGTGGATGATGCAGAAAGCTGTGCAAATTCTCGTGCTTTTTTCTACCAACCAAACGACGCCTGTGGCTAGACAGCATACAGATATATGCTTTTCGTCTTCATAATGTGCGGAGAAAGCAAAAGTCTTAAGAAAGCTAAGGCTTGCTACTCGATGAACTTAATCAAGTTCACTGCTCTCCTCTCCAGCCGAGGGGCGGCAGCGGAGTTAGCTCGGAGGCGTGACATCAAGAACGCGGACGTGTAATCTGAGCCAGGGAAGAAAGACGCCACGAGAAGCGAGACAAAGCATGTGCTAAACGAGGAATGAATGAAGATGGAACGCTGGCGGAGAGAGCATACGATAGGGGCAAATCTACTCGTAGCAGGCTCCAACTTACCGTATAGCCCGTGTATACTGGTCTGTATCACACGACGTCTGCGTGAGGGGTGCAAGCGGTCACATTTTGGTGGATGAAGAACCTTTAAATATCTGTATGGACATAAATAAGCATGCGTATTTTCATTCAAAGAAAATGGAGCCCGCGTAAGATTCCAAATTGCGTTTGAGTAGACAAGCGTCAGCCGCGCCTCTTTGACTGTCCGCGCCTTGTACGGAGATACACCAGTTGACGGACGTGCTCCAGCAGCTGTGCAGGTATGTGGGCGGAGAGGAGCAGAAGGGAAGGTTGTAGGGGCGACATGTACCAGCGGGCGGGTGCGAGTGAACACCTGTAGCCGAAAAGGTGTGCGGACGTGTACGAGTAAGCAGACGTAGTGAGGTGTCTGTTTTAAAAGAACTTGCTGACTGCATTGTTGGTGGAGGTGAAAAGAGACCCTGGCGAGGACACCTGCAGCCTACTGTTAAAAGCCTTATACTTTGATCATTTCTTAATATGTCTGTGTGAACCAGGATCGTTACACGTGTGGACGTGCAAACAAAGACGGAGAACTCAAGTGATA
>NW_021149177.1:7569-7972 GCF_002837175.3 Physeter macrocephalus
GGTTACTCTGAACATCTCCCATACTGTGATTATTGGTGACCTACCACGTTCTATGCATTGAAATATGGTTACTCTGAACATCTCCCATACTGTGATTATTGGTGACCTACCACGTTCTATGCATTGAAATATGGCACTCATGTGCCGAGTGGTCCAAAGTCACTTTTTCGGAAGCCCTCGTGGTAGAGTCGTGTTGGTCAACCACTGCATTTCCTCACAGTGAGACGCGTCACGCTGTCGCATGGTAAGTGTATAGCGCTGCCATTTAGATTGATCCAGTGTGATCAATCTTACAGTAGGAGTGATAATCTGATTGACCTCTGAGACTTTGAAACTCATATTCTAGCACGATATAGTCACTGTTAGGCACATATACTTTCCACAAAATCGTTTGTAGGCTCAA
>NW_021149179.1:0-635 GCF_002837175.3 Physeter macrocephalus
ACAACTTTAATCTGTGTCCTTAACTACTGCATAATCCTTGGTTAAGAGTCACAGTTAGGTATCAAGACCCAATTGAATACAACACACTATGTACTGTCTCCTCTTTCACTTTATTTGCCTGGTGTATTCATGAATCTTGCTCGGAGCAGAAGAGTTCAGAAAATTGTTATGCAGGTTTGCTAAGAGACAGCATTTACTGTTTCATGTGCACGGAGTAACGGAAGCCTTTTTAAAATAAAATATGCCACCAAGTAGTCAAGTGTCACAACAGAGGTAACCCCGTGGGAGTCATGAGGAGACTAAAATTATCTCCAGTTGTGCAGTTGAGAAAAGTTTCACTAAAGGCAGGTGTAGTTGAGCCAAGCCCTACAGCACAGAAGTAGGAATTTGGATATGTACGAATGGGACAAAAGACATTTTAGGCATGGGAAACAGTTTAATGCAGAATGGATGAGAAATATGCATTAGACCTATTCTAAATCAACTGGCTTATTAACTCAGTAAATCAGATTTAGTCAGTCAAAGTAGCTTGAGCTGATTACTTACCCAGGGGATAGCTGTTCAGAGTAATTTTTGTCATAGAACAGTAAATAAAATTGTTGAACTATAGCTTTAGGCTTGCTAAGGGAAATAGA
>NW_021149180.1:0-506 GCF_002837175.3 Physeter macrocephalus
TTTCATTCCCTTACAAATAGGTGAAACACGGGATACGAGGTAAGAGAGAGCACTGAAGAGATTAATCAGAAAACAGCGTTTCAACGCGTGCCCGGGACATGGCGTATCCGTTTTATCCACCGAGCCCCCATCCGTGTGTGTCGTTTGACTCCGTACTCTCGGACGGTGAATCCTGTAAGACGTGGGCAGGTCGTCATTTTGAATAGTCAGCGGAGCGGAGTTGTAACTTGTCTTGTTCTCTATGTAGCATGTGGTAGGCAAATGAACGGGGCCTTTTTTCGTGCTTTTGAACATAACCAGTCGTGTAGCATATACACAGAATCGTGTGGGGTATATCCATGAATCCGTCGGCGCTGTATCACTACTGTAGCGACTCTGGGCGCCGGCCTTTACCACAAGCTGGGTTAATTGCTTTGCGAACCAGAGGCTAGACTCGTGCCAGCAACATCGTAGCAGTGTGACAGGGGGAGCGGAGAGCGACCAGCCGTCTACCAGCGTAATGCCAA
>NW_021149180.1:1565-2574 GCF_002837175.3 Physeter macrocephalus
ATCCGTTGGCGTACGCGTGTCTTCGACGCCTGCGTCCTGACAAGAACAATATTCTCAAGCCTGTATCCATTCCCAGTAAGGCAATATGCAGTTGTCCGACTATCCGTCTGCTGATGCCGGCGTGCACTGGTGCTTTCCAGGAAAAGAAGCCGAGCGGCCCAGTAGAGCCACGTTGGGCAGTTAGGCTGCGTGCGAATGGTGTGCCGTATAAGGCGACTTTATAGCAACGGCCCACGTTTCCAGCAAACAACACAACGGTCTGTCTCGCGGGAGCACGTTCATTTTTGTCGATACGCTGTGGCTTCTCTGGAAGACCCTTGCGCACGCGAAACCTCCATATCGTATATTTCATTGTCAGTTTATAGCAGTGTCCAAGCACAATTGTAAATTAAACGCTTACAGCTGACTCTGTGTAACGGTGGTGGCTCTTTACTATCAAAGCAGGTATGCGGGTGCAAATGATCTGTACTTGCTAGGATGATGCACAAGCAAGAACTTGTGTTCTAGGACAACCAGCAGTCCACAGTTGATTATATGGGATATCTAGACGTATTCCAATTTCCGTGGACAGGCTGGTACTCATTTGTTTGTTCGTGGATTGCAGGACGACGCACAGGTGTTCAACAAGGGCCGGCCAATAACCGGGCAAAGGCAGCACGCAGTAACAGAGTAGGAGTGGATGCCGCATCCATTACGTATGCTTCTGGAGGGGAGGAAAGAGCGCTGGGGTTGTGACCATTGCATAGGTTGATACTCGTGGCCAGTCGCTATTGCCGCGCGCTGCCCTCTTTTACTGTGTATCCGTGGCTTGTCACCACGAGTCTCTCTCGGCAGACTTGCCCGTGACCGAGGGCGGTGGTCCCATAGACCCCGGCTATCCAGGCTTAAGAAAAACGAGGGCTCCACTGAGTTTACTGAGGTAGTGGAGACCACTCTATGCCCCATCTTGCAGCAGGAGCTGGTTAGGCCGGGGCTGCGTTTTTCATTGTACTCGTCGCGGCCAGGGCCT
>NW_021149180.1:6895-7966 GCF_002837175.3 Physeter macrocephalus
CAGTGCCACTGCCTTACGCGTGGGCAGGCAAAAGTGTCCACCCTCGTTCAATGAATGCAAAGTGTGTACGTACTCCTGAACTTCTGGTTAAAATTATCTCGTGCAAAAATTGTTCGGATAAGCAGCGGCAATGTGTTGTCGTGGCTGCGTCTCTGGTTCTCCGAACAGTCGGATACACGAGCGCACATGCGTAACTCCATACAAACGCTAAGTTAGTCTGGAACGAATTCGCATGGATTCGCTTAGGGTTCAACTGCATGCTTCTTTTGCAACTGGTGAACACCTAACGCAGCATGCTCAAACGTGTCAAGGTGTTTGTAGTTTTTGATTAAGTACGTTGTTGATTTTTCTTTAGGAGGCTAATGTATACTATAGATACACCGAAGTATGTGAATAAGTATTATGCCCATTTGTAGCTGAATATCAGAATTGAAGTGTCGTCTGATACAGAGTGCATCTTGCTTATCGTAGTTTTATCCTCCACGCAGTTTAGGGCCTTCAACTCTATGTTGTACGCCGCTGAGGGCACGGATGAAAAATACGCGAGATTCGTGTCCACGAACGGATAGAACGACCGTTACCTGCAGGGCTGAGCGTGTGTATATAAATAGACGAATTAAGAGGAAGAAAGAGTGCACAATGAAATTGTAGGAGACAGTGTCGCGTGCACATGCAGCACTCACCTGGGCAGTAGCTCATGACTATGTTAAGGTGATTCTCGTCCACGAAGCTGTCGAGGTATCTGACGATAAATGGGTGCTCCAGTCGCGCGAGTAGCTGCAAACAAACTCTCATTCTCAGACGGGTACAACTAGAATGAATTGTTTTGTCTGCAAGCATTCCAATGCTGAAGACCAGAAACGTCTATATTCACCTGTCAGGTGGTTACCAAAGCAACGCTTTCTCAGCGTACTTCAGGTTTTGCGCTAAACTCCGCTGACTTCACTGAGTCGCCCCTCTAAATTCACTTCAAAAGCTGGCACAAGCCTGTGTGTTACTCACCTAGGGATCGTATAAGCGTTACGATCCAGACCGAGGCCCGCAACTCTTCAACTAAATACAGTAGGTAGT
>NW_021149181.1:0-1180 GCF_002837175.3 Physeter macrocephalus
CAGCTTCTCAACGTCGTACACACAGACCCGGAAGCATCCTTACGTGACAACGTTTTGAGTACACGCGTGTACAGAAGATAAACTTACGTAGAGCAGTGCACTCACGTGGTGATGCGAGCGCTATGCACGTAAGTATATGCCCTCCTCCGAATATCCCTCTTCTTGGATACAAACACTCGTACACTTCAGCGTGCACAACGCTAAAACGGAGACGAGCAGAGCGTGCGAAAAAAAGTTCTTAGAAGATCTGCTGCGTCTTGTGGTGCTACCTGCTGAACGAGTCACCTGTCTCTTCTATATACCCCAGGGACATCCAAGGAAGTCGCACACTTGTGTAAACACCAACAGTCTACCAATTCCCACTCTCCCTTACCTACGCAAAAACACATAACATGCTTACAAGCGAAAACGCTACGTCCACTGCACGTCGCGTGACGGCAGCATAAACAAGCGTTAAAAGAGTATAGAGTAGTGTGCAGCCGCTGCCGAACGTTAACCAACACGTGCGGAAATTTCAGTGAATTCTCAGTCACATACGCAGATGACGCGCAAACGACATGCGAATTGTGAATTTTGCAGAGACACAGAGAACGGGTCAGAGGGCATGGCAACTGTGAATTTGGAGCTGTAGTAGTAGTTGATTTCTAAAAGAAGCGTATCTGCAAAGACTCGCGTAGGATTTTTCGTAATACCCTCTGCAGGCACCGCACTCCTTTGACTGCATCCAGTTCCCGTCCGGTCGCCACGGCTGCTTTTTTCCTGTTTTTCTCGTCTTCTCTTCTCTTGCCTGGAATGACACGTTAATGCGCCTGTTCTTTTGTATTCCACAAACGCACCTCAGAAGTAGGGACGTTGCTCTCGAGACACTCGAAACGTCTCCGGTCTGTGTTTCCCTCTCTGTGTGACCGCCTTCCTTCGACAAGTTTCCAGTTGAGAAAAAGTCCCCTCTTTTTCCTATTTACACGTTCTTTTCCTGCTCGCACCAACAAACTCCTACTAGTGTTTCCTGTTCTCTTCTTCTTCCCATCGCACCGCCCTCACGTATGGAAATTTTCCTCTTCCATCCCTCTGACGCCTGTGCACACGCGAATTGTTGCCTGCGACATCGTTCTACTGCTGTATTCCTGCTTCGTTGCTGCTATCATGGCTGGGTTCAGTCCCTGCCGTAAACTTCTTCAGA
>NW_021149181.1:2421-3936 GCF_002837175.3 Physeter macrocephalus
CCGCGGCAGCTTGTTGAGAAGAAGCCGCAGCTGGATGGAGAAGAGAAGCAGCTGTAGGGCAGAGAGAGACGGCAGACGAAGTCTTGCTGCTGTTAATGTTGTTTCCAGAGGTGTCGCTGCTTCCAGAGGCGTTAGCTGCTGTGGCCGTGCCAGGCAGAAGGAAACTGTTGCAGTGAAAGAAAGAAACCCTTGCCGGGTCGACGCCATTCAGGCGAAGACTTTCTGTGAAATACTGAAAGAAAAAAGTGGAAACGGGCCGCAAAACGGAAGCGGAGAACCAAATAGGTCTAGAACAGGAGAAATAAAACAAATGTGCAACAAAACAACTCCTCCCGCAGACAGCACAGTCGTCAAAAGTATTCACGCACACGAGGGCACATTCGTGCTTCTGCCGTGACCTTAAAAGTGCAGTCCTCGCTGCTCGCAAGCGCTTGCACATACATCACAAACATTTACATATACATAAATTATAGATATATCAGCATGTAAGACATATATATCTCTGTATATAGTACGCGTATACAGATATGTACGGTATATGTACACGCGGGTATAGTATTCATATGTAGATAATCGTGAAAATTCAACGACGTGGGCAAGTGTGTCTACACGTACGTGCATATGATAAACCCCTGCAACACTACGAATTTCCCGCTTTATAACTGTTGTGCGTTTTTCGTTTTCACACACGAAGAGAGACGGGGCGGTGTGAATGGAAGCACTTTTTTTCGGCTTCAAAGAACACGTGTAAACGTATTCCCCTGTCGTGAGAGAACCGTGAAGAAACCTCGCATTCAGTGTTTCTCGTTGCCTTGTGTTCTGTACGTGTGTACTTCATCTGCACTTTTTTTCTCTTTCTTCCCCATTCACTAATTCTTTCTCCTTTTCACTTACGCCAAGGGCTTCTCTGTTCCAATCGCACGCGTAGACGTGCTGCAGGCGCTCAGGCGGCACGTGCGTCAAAGCGGCGAGAGAAAAATAGCCGATGCCACAGAAGAGATCGACCACACGCTCTGCTCGTGTCCTCCCACCTTCGTTGACCAACGACGCAAAACGCCGTCTACGAAGAAAAAAGAAAAGCAGCAACACCAGCACGCGAGAAGCGGCAGAAGAATGCAGCATAAACAGAGAGACAACACCGCCACAACAACATCTCACCATATAAAGCAGAAGAATAGCAACAACAGAGACACAAAGGCGACGCACAAAAAGCAAGCGAGGCGCACGTAAGATGAAGCAGCAGGGGCAGCAGAAGACGCAGCAGCAGTAGCAGGAGATGCGGAAAAACGATACAGCAGCAACAGTGAAAGAGATGATCGCAAAGGATATGCAGACGCTGCGGGTGGAGCACGTACAGCAGCGCAATAATAGAAGAATCGCAGCTGTGCGGAGAGGAGACAGACGACCAGAAGAAAACACCGACTGCAGCAGCAAGACTTGATGAGGGAGACCGTGGAGGGAAGGACACCAGCAGAAGATCTTTGTCATGCAGCAGCAACGCCAAAGACTGCTCAT
>NW_021149181.1:5211-6190 GCF_002837175.3 Physeter macrocephalus
TATATATATATATATATATACGTAGACAGATAGACGAACGGATGGATATATAGGTGGATATATACACAGATGTTTTAGATACCGCCAGCGGTGCTGAAGTTTTTCCTCACGTTGCTTCTTCGTTTAGGACCGGTGATGCCCCGTTGCACCGCAATCCCACGCACTTTCATCTTCTCCGCGAGCAGCTGCCAAAAAAGTTTTTGAACGCGGCCCCCCCTCCCCTCTGCTGCTGCTGCTCCGCTGTACGCACGCAGTTGAACGCCAGCACCACTCAACACACGCACTTTCTTCGCTGCTGCATCACCTCTTCGTGCAAATACTACCGCATACTCGCAGCAGCAACAGAAACACAAATACAACTCTGCGCAAAAGCAGCACCACAGGCCGCACCGAGCGCGCATGCAGGACAGTCGCCTGCATGCTCACGCAGGCCAAGATAGAGCTATCAACAGAAATGTACATATATACATACATACGTATATGCAAGTGAATTTATGTGTACAAATATACGTACTTAAAGACATAGACACATACACACATACGCACGCGGTTGTACGTGGTTGAGAAGGTGAATGTTCATCGTCGTATGCTGGTCTCACATCATTACATGAAATAAAAAAATCTCTCGCATGTCCTTGTAGGTGTTTGCTTCTCAGCTCACAGACCTTCCCACGTCCGCCTGGGTATACACAAACTTATGAGACTACATCCACAGGCGCTCACGCTTAGGCACGTCTAGACGTCTCTATTTACGTCGTTGCTGAGATGCCGGATATCTCTACAGATGACATAAAAACACTTCTGTACGTACATGCAGGACAGCAATACTGCCGTATTAGCAGTGAGAAGCAGGGTACATCCATATACATATGTAAATATACGTATATATGTATACGTCTGCGTACCTAGAGGAAGCACATACACTCACGTGGGTACTGTGTATGTGAGCCGAGACACATAGAAATAAAACGACGCGCAC
>NW_021149181.1:6799-7963 GCF_002837175.3 Physeter macrocephalus
AGCTGGGCTTCCCCTCTGCCTGTCTGTCTGTCCACGAGGCATACGTACAAGCAAATTCACGTTCAACGAGAACCAATATTCAAGCGCGTGCATAAGCATATATGTCTACATGAGAATTCGCACATACATACACATACGTGCGTGTGCCTCTCCCTTTGTATCACTCAAGTCCGCAAAGATAACAACGTCCGCATGTGTTCTCACGTGATCTGTTTGTGACACCCGCAGGCACGCGTGACGAGCCAGCCGCCTGCGCAGAGACTTGAGTAAAGCACGCACGGTGCACAGCGCGCCCTCTTCAAGAGGCGGAAAAAAATCTACGTCTCTTCAAAAGTGGGGAAGCAAACGCACAAAAGGACGGGAAAAGAAAGACATGGGCCCTCCTCTCTATGCGCTGCGTATCTGGGCAATAACATCTACGCTGCGTCGGTATACGGAGCGCCACGAAGGAGGGAAGAAATCTAAAACTTCTCGCATGCACTCGCAAGTTAGATATCCGAGCTAACTCAAATAGGGGACGAACAGTATGTGATGTTTGCCGCTGTCCGGTCAGCACAAAACATACAGACACACACGCACACACAGAGACAGGTAGCTCTATGCAGACCAGACCATTCACGAATTCACGAAATCGAAACGCGTCTAGGTTCGTATGCGGATCCCCTAACAGTGTTACACTTAGCTACTGGACCGTGCGACAAGCAAAAAATGAGGACGCGGAGGAGAAGAGAAGTGGCGCGAGAAATGAAGAGGAAGAAGAGAACCAAAACGGAAGAGCAGAAGACAAGAGGCGGCGGAAGAAAAAGGACAAGCTCACTGAATGCACAGAGCTCTCGCTCACGTACCATCCCCGGCTGCGTGGCAGGGTCGGTATCCGCCGCCGCGGTGCTGCCTCTGCGTCTCTTTTAGAGGAGCAGCGATAGCAGCAGCAGGGCTGGTTTCTTTCTGTCGTGTCAAATCTCTGTTGTTTTTATTTTCCTCTTGGCGCCGCTGTGCGCCCTTCCCCGAGGCCTGCATGCTACCCTTCCCCTCCTCCTCTTCCTTCTCCCCTGCTGCTGCCACTCTCTCTCCTGCTTCCGCACCCGCTGCAGCGGTCGCGCGCATGCATGCAACAGTGCAGTCGCCCGGTGCCTGCAGCAGCACCATGGAAGCCTCCTCGTATTT
>NW_021149182.1:0-1304 GCF_002837175.3 Physeter macrocephalus
ACATTATTTCGCGTGGATGCGCAGTAGCGAAGTGCACACCGATAACGACTTCCGATATATTAGCACGTTTCTGAACGACTATTTGACAATCATTCTGTGTCTCTCTGTCCCTATATAGATGTACACATAAATAAATGTAGATTTTTAAATATAGAGGTGCGTGGCAAGTGGTTTTTTATCGGTAAATTGTCGATGGAACAATTGATGGTTTTTCCGTTTTTGCAGGGGCAAAGAACATTCGTCAAGTATCTCTGTTCCCTCGGGACCCGAAGCGCCTGACTCCTTGAGGAGCTTCAAATACTCAGAGATGATCAGCAGTGGCAGTATTGCCATTTTAGCTTCGCGAAGCTTCTGTGCCGGTTCCCCTGCGGAGTAGGTGGAGCATCGTTTTTGTATAGTCTGTATTTGTAGCCGGCATTGTAGAGGCGATCGCCAGCCCCCTATTCTTTCTTGTGCGCAGATGGCTGCCGAGCGGGAAGAGCGCATTTGTTACAACTCGTCTCGCCTAGAACTCCGTTAAACGGCATTAGTGCCGGAGTCAGTGTGCCTCTTTTCCTATTTTTTTGTGCAAGAGACAGCAAACGTGACAATGCGGGCGTCGAGGAGCGTGCCGATCCTTGTGCAACGCAAAGCAGAATTTTGGTCGTCTACGCTGCGGGTCTCGCTTCAGCTTGGTACAAAGCAACATTAGTCTTTTCTTACCTAAGCTGCTCTTCTGCGGTAACTCTCTGGTATAGTGCAGAGCAGTCGCTTCTTCGCTCTGAAGGAACGCGAATTTCTGAGCTTCATGTTGACGGGGAAATGTAGAACGCATTGAAGCTGAAGCAGCGGAGAACTCAAAAAGTTTCGGCCACTGTCTGGCGTATTAAGTGCTGCCTTGCGTATATCGAGTGAGGTTGCACACTTGGTTTCAGGCGACGTACTACAGAGGCAAGGAAGCTTGAAAAGCATGGCGGATGCGGGAAATCCGGCCGAGCGACTTCGTAAAGCTGAAGCCTCAAGCTGCGGCACCAGCAGCAGTA
Organism: Physeter macrocephalus; assembly: GCF_002837175.3. Taxonomy (NCBI): domain Eukaryota; kingdom Metazoa; phylum Chordata; class Mammalia; order Artiodactyla; family Physeteridae; genus Physeter; species Physeter macrocephalus. The sequence continues at coordinate 1,023 of NW_021149182.1, forward strand.
TATGTAAGAGCCAATGCAATAGCACGACAGCTGCGTAAAGTATCAGCACGTGGAGCCTCAGGGCACAGCAGTGATAATAGCACAGTCCAAAGCTGCAGCCGGAGCAGCGTTGACATCGTAGCCCGTCTACCTAACAGCCTTAACACACTCGTCGAACATTAGTAACCCACTTCAGAGCAGAAGCAACCACGACGTTGAAGGCCCCTAAACACAGGAGAAAGGACCCGCTTAATCAATCCAACATCAGCACCAGTAGGACTGTCTTTCGAAGTACTGCCCCAG
>NW_021149182.1:1797-2839 GCF_002837175.3 Physeter macrocephalus
CAGTGATGCTCTCATCAGTGCTCCTGTTTTCCCCTGTTGAGAAAATACCCGAAATAGTCCCATAATACACATTCTGACGAACAGCTGGGTAGCTATCCAACAGGGTAGACCGGTCGCTTTCGTGCAGGACATTGGAAGGATCATGCTTGACCATCACCGTTTTACTGCAACGAGGCTCTCTTGGTGTAGTTGACTGTTTTTGTTGTGTAACAGTTTCTCTCGTAGTGTATGCCTCCCGAACTAAACTCTTTCAAATGTTGCTCCTGTTTAATCGAAACCGAAAAACACTCAGTTGTTGCGTCGGGCGTGCTGCTGTTCCCTGTAGTGACCGCTGGATGATGCGTTTTCGCTCACAGAGCTGCGCACAAACTCGTGGTCTTTATTGTGCGCGCAATGCCGCTGTAGCGCAGACTCCAAACGGACGTGAAGTGTATTTTTTATAGTCATTCTGCGTGGAGAAAAGCAGCGCATCAAGCAGAGCTATCACGAACTCTACAAACGTGTCAAGATATGCATGTATGTAGATATTCATCTGCAAGTGAATAGGACCTTCCCAGAGTCGTCTGGCAAGGCGAGTCTGTAAGTGGGCCCCTTTGCAGAAGACCAGGTTCGCGATTGTCGCATGCTTCCGCCAGTCAACCTCTATGTCTTGATAGAGCGCGAGGGTACCTTTCATTTTACAATTCTGCATGCCTTCGGGCAAAGCTCGCGAAGGACCCCGGCTGCGTGACAGTAACGGAAGATTCTGTTTATCATGTTTATATGCGTAGTACAACGGGACAACGCGAGCTTCGTTTCACGAATTCGCTGTACAGGGCGAGAGGCACAGGAAACCAAGGTGGTGTCATTCGCTTGTATGCCAGTTGGTGCCCAACTGGCCGCTTTACTAGGCTGTACTCTACAAGATGGAAAGCGGCTGTAGGCTAGCAGCATAAAATCGGGTACGAGGAAGAACAGGAAGGACGGTAAAACAACGGAAGAGCAAACGGCACACGGAAGAGACAGGTGAAGCCAAGAATATGCGGGAAGGGCAGAGAAAGGG
>NW_021149182.1:5751-7963 GCF_002837175.3 Physeter macrocephalus
TGTGTAGTTCTCCCGACACCAGTGAGGCGGTGACGGGGTACACACGTACGTGGCAGTTCGTCAAGGTGCCCTGGGCAGGAGCATTGAAGTACACTCGACAAGAGACGCACGCGATGTATTGTTCGTGTGAGAGAACTCGTACAGCGTTGTATGACTCGCGTCGGCCCACCGCACGGGCACAGCCGAGCTGTCTCCTCCGTACGTGAGATGGCGGGGAACCCACGAGCAGTAGCACAGTATTTATAGCTAATGGCACCAACAGTAACAAGAGAAGGGCAGGAGGCACAGTAAACTCGTGGCACATCAACCAGCACCAGGAGGGGCGCAGTTCTGCACGCAATACTTTTCACAGCTCCACCACCTCTGCGGCTCGCAACAGTTGCAGAGCACAACCGCCACACAAGCGAGAGGAAAGAGGGAGTCCTAGCTAGGATAAAAGCAGTACTGACAAAGCAGTGCCTACAGCGGCAGGCGATGGAAAGCTGTCGTACAGCCGAAAATTAGCAGAAACCCGCCACATGTGCTGCCCCCCGCAGCAAACTAGTACGCTCGGTCCCGTAGGAACGGCAGTGCTCTTCGTGCGGTGGTTGTAGGCGATAACGGAAATGCTGCTGGGATCTACACCTGGGCACGAGTACGTCTATGAAGAAGTGGCACCACTCCAGTTAAGCTGCATCAGCGCGCTGGTGGAGGAACGATGCCTACCTTCACTAGTTGCGTGTGGCAAGCAGCATGTACAGACCTTCGGAAGCTGGAGCAGCCGGAGGGGTGACGTGCGATGCTGGCTGGCTGCTTTTGTGCCAAGCTGCGGGGCTGTTCCGTGGTCTGTGGCTGACCCGCTAACGGGAAGCAGATATAGCCGCTTGTAAGCTTGTTTGGTGCCTGATCCACACTGTGCAATTCTCGTGTCCATCTGCCTTCATCTGCCTTGTTGACATTGTGCGCTGTTCCTGCTGTCCTGATCTAGAGCCGTACTGGGTGCAGACTTCTCACTTGTTGGAAAGGTTCGTTATGCCCGCTGCCTTATCTGGAACTCCTGCGTGCAGGGGTTGTGGCAGCTGCAACCCTGAAGTGCTTACGAAAGTCGTTGCTGCCACTTCCGCTCGTCGTAGTATTGCTGTTGCTGCTCTGGGTGTCGCATACAGCTCACGCCGCCGCGGATCCAGGCCTGGCGGCCGTGTGACACTTCTGCTGCCGGCTTACTGTTGCAGCCACCACCATGACAGCGGCGAAATGGGGAGCCGCAGTAGTAGCCGCCGAAGCACTTGCAGGACACTGTACACCGTTTTTCCGTCTGTTGTGCCAGTATACGGCATCGAATTTCACTGATCAGCATACCTTCTGTCTGCATGGTATTGTATCTCCGTCTATGTATCGCTGCGGGTGGTAGCGCTGACTCCCGCTTTCTCTTCGCGGGCTGGCGGATTGGCGCATCCACGCAAGCTGCATCTTAAGAAGAGCCTGTGTTCAGCACACATGCACATGAAATCACTGCGTGATATTACATCTGCGTAGGACCGCTCTAAGTACTGCTCTGATTGATGTTCTGCAGGAGCGTTAGAATTTGCGGCAGCAGCAGGAGGAGCAAGGCTACCGGCAATGAAACAGCGAGGAGTCGAATGCGTCTGCCGGCAGCCAGGGGCAGAAGAGGACCAGCGGGCCTCCCTATCTTCACCGTCTCAGTGCCCATTCGGCCTGCCTGTGATTTGCCGCAGGCCGAGCATCTACAAGGCTGTTGGTGTTACCATCTCACCACTCTCTACCGGCGCAGCACTTCACGCAGTAGCTATAACGTGGCGTAGTAGCTGTAGGCGCACCCGGCGCAATTGCCGCCAGCAGCCTCATCCGTAGAAGCAGCATCAGCAGCGCCAGCGGCAGCAACCGAAGCAGCAACACCAGTGCCAGAGCGGCGTGAACGCGCCTCAGCTCGCTGCCCCCTTCAGTTTAAGTGATAAGATCATGTATTTTTATCGATAGACACGGTTGATTTTGGACGAGCGTGGTCCACTTCCCGCCATGTCCTTGTATATCCAAAGATTTTGCCGTCTGCACCTTGCAAAGTCGGTTGCTTCACTCGACGAGCTGTTTTTTACAGCAGCTATTGGCACTCTAGCAGCAAGAGTTTGCGCACTTCCGTCACTTCCCTTATTTTGTGGCGAACGGAGGTGTCATGTTTCGAAGGAATTCGAATCTCTCGTCAGCGTGGCGCAGA
>NW_021149183.1:0-7963 GCF_002837175.3 Physeter macrocephalus
AAGTGAAGTGCAGGAAATTTGTCTCGCTGGGTACTAACAGGTTAAAGGATAGGGCGTAGTGACTAATAAGATCATTTCTCACATAATAAAGTTCTGCATCGAGACCTAGAAAAAAAAATAGGGAAAAAAATTAAACGCCCGTAATACCCTCAAAAGCATCAACCACCAGTATTTCAAATACTGATTATTATAAAAATAACATTGATGTACAAATGCACATCACAAACATATCCCACATGTGCTGCCTTACAAAGTAGGAAGAACACGGGATTTCATCATCGCCAACAAGGATTAAGAAACTGAGACTTAGGACAATTAAGTGGTTCTCCAGCTAAGCACAGGGGTGCTGGAGCCACAACTCTGGGAGCCATGCTGTCTTACGAGAACCACCAATGTGATACACTTCCTTTTGGAAACAGACCTTCTCAGAGAAATGCCTACAAACAAAAGCCCCTTAACCCCACAAAACTGATGAGGATTTAGGAAGAGAGATAGGCACCTGGGTGAAAATATTAGTGTGAACCAAGGCCTCAAGACCCCAGCCAGAGATGACCTCGGCTTCTGTCAGTACGACGTGCTGACTGCTTGGACAGCATGTTACCAAAGTACACTCACACCACTGCCACACAGACACACATCCTCTTCCCAATCTGAACTACAAGGTGGAGAACACCATACTTCTCGTATTCTTGGGACAGTCCTCTGCACAAAGCAAATGCTCAGTAAACACTTGTTAGACAAGTTAGCACTGCAGATAAAAAGAGAAATAATCGAGATGCCTGAGAAATGTTGGAGATTTCAAATCTCACTCATTGCCATACCACTTTCTTGCCCAAGGTCACATCCAACCTCCAACACACATCACATTTCTCAATTTTGTGATACCCCTTCTTAAAATAAAAATTTTAAAGGCAAAATTTAATCACCATCTTGAGTGGAAAACCAGTAATTATTGTGAAAAATACAAGGTAACCAAAAAAAAAATCAATTAAAAGGAAAACAAAACATTACTAAATGCTAGCTAAATACTGTGGCCTACACCAAGGAAGTGAGGCTGAGCCCAGCTCATGGTTTTCAAAAAGGGAGGAAGGGGATAATAGCAAGTGTTTGAGAGAGGTAAAGAATCAGAGGTTTTCTCTATGATAACCCAAAAGAACTGAAAGAATGAAAGCAGGGAGTAAGTTCTCTCAATTGATGTACTGTTACTTAAAGTTGTGACTATGTCCCTCTAGTAATGCATGACACATATTCCACACATGGGAGGGAAAAAGGTACAGGGGAGGCCAACTGAAATGTAAATTTCATACTTACTGAGCCTTATACCATGAGTCTAAAACACCTTGTGGTATGCAAAGAGGTCAAGGTGAGGCTCTCACACCTCCTAAGATACAGATATAGAAATGAATAACTCTGCTATAGGCATTTCTCCTGTAAAATTAGTTTTCTCATTTCTGAACTGAATCTAATACAATCATGAATTCAGAAATGAGATTTGAGGCTTACATAGGGGAAAGCTGCCGCACTGGTTGAGCAGAACTGCTTTATTGATCCTATAGAGGAAACCAAAGGCAATGAGAGAAAGTTAGAGATCTTCTGCAAAAGGCTCTCCCTGCCAGCAGAACAGGAAGTGCTAGCAAACAACTGGGGAGGGAGGACTGGTGGGGCTAGAGAAAGGAGGGTAGGGGAAAGAAAGTAAGGTGGGAGAGAGGTAGGAGGGAAATGCAACAAGAAAGCTGGGTACAAAGAAGGCCATCAGCAAACACAATAATTGTAAATAGCTTAAATTTTCCTTGTTTTTAAAAATGTTTTTTTACTCTAGTCTAGATTGATGCTGTTCACAAGAGATATACAATACCTAGAACAAAATTTTAAAATATATGCCAGGTTAAAAGGGGGAGAAAAACAAAGAAGTAAATATGGCAGTACTGACATGAGACAAATTAGAACTCAAGGTAGAAAGACTTTATATTAATAAATTCATTAATTAATATGAATTTATTAGTAAGAAAAAGTTCATATTCATAAAAACATAAGATACAGTAGTACAACTAACAAACAAGCTTCAAACATAGAAAGCCAAAAAAAAAAATCAAGAAGAAATAAATCCACAATCTTAGTTGGAAACTAACACCCTTCAGAAAACAAAAGATCAAAACAGATAAAAATTTAGTGTGGACATATAATTTGAACAATGTAATTATGGGACATGAAACAAGGGAGGTTAATCATGAATTAGACCCATACACATTTTTAAAAATGGATTCTAACTTGAAATAATGCAGGCTACCTTCTCTGATCAAATGCCACAATAAAGAAATTAACCATAAGGATAAAGTCAAAAGATGATTACTTGAAAAGATTAGTAAGGACTTCCCTGGTGGTCCAGTGGTCAAGAGTACGACACGGACTTCCAATGCAGGAGACTCGGGTTTGATCCCTGGCTGGAGAACTAAGATCCCACATGCTGCAGGGCAACTAAGCCTGCACGCCGCAACTACAGAGCCCGCATTCCCCAACTGCAGAGCCCACGTGCTCTGGAGCCCATGCGCCACAACTAGAGAGAAGCCTGTGCACCGCAACGAAGAGCCTGCGCACTGCAACAAAGGATCCCACGTACCGCAACAAAGGATCCCGCATGCCACAACTGAGACCTGACAGCCATAAATAAATAAATAAATAAGAAAAAAAGGGGACACAGATGAACAATATTTAGGAAGAGGCAACGTTACTACAAATCCTATAGATGTTAAAGAAAAGAATATTATGAACAACCTAATGACAATTCAGTAATTTAGATAAGATTAAAAAAATCCTTGAATTTACCAAAACTGACAAGAAGAAATTAAAAATCCAAATAATTAAAAACCTTCCCTCAAAGCTCCAGGTCCAGATGAATTCTACCAAAACATTTAAGGAAGATATAATACCAATCTTGCACAAACTCTTTCAGCAAATAGTCAAAGAAAGAACTTCCTAACTCATTTTATGTTACACTGATATTAAAACCTGACTAAAACACTGCAAGAAAATTAGACTGACTTCCGTCGTGAACATAGACACATTCTCTATCAAACATTAGCAAACTGAGTCCAGCAATATAGAAAATGGTTAATACATCATGACCAAGTGTTTATAAAAGGTAAACCTTTAAAAAATCAATATAATTAAACACATTAATGAATAAAAAGCAAAAACCCAGATCATCTCAATAGATGCAGAAAATGCGTTTGGTAAAATTCAAAGCCTAATAATGATTTTTAAAAACTGGGCAAACTGGGAAGAGAAATAAACCTTCTCAGTCTGGTAAAGAGTATCTACAAAAACACTATAGCTAACATCATACTCAATGGTGAATTTAAATTCTTATTTCTAAGATCAGAAACAAGGCAAGGATGTCCACTTCCAACACTTCTATCCAACCTTGCGCTGGAGGTCATAGCCAATTTATAAGACAAAAAGTATAAAACTTAGAGAGGATGAACTATAGCTCATTATTCACAGATGATAGGATTACATGTGCAGAGAAAACACTATGAAATCTATTATTAATAAAATACTACTAAAACCAATTCATGAATTTAGTAAAGCCTCAGAATACAAGGCCAATATTCAAAAAATTACTTGTATCTCTATACACTAGCAACAATTGGAAAATAAAATTTAAAAATCAATACCATAACATAAAAGAAAACAGTGAAATAATTCTAACTAAAGATAAGACCTCTTTACTTGGAAACTACAGAACATAACTAAGAAAAATTAGAGATGACCTAAGTAAGTGGAGAGATACCACTCTCTTAGATAAGCCTCAACACTGTTAAGATATCAAGTTTCTTAAATTGATCTATAGCTTTAAAGTAATCCTAATCAAAATCCTAACAGATTTTCTGAAGAAACAAACTAACTCTAAAATGAAATTTAAATGCCAAAATAATCTTGAAGAAAAGAAAAGAAAAAGACAACGTTGGAAGACTCACACTACCTCACAGGTAATGTAAGGATTCCAGTTATCATCCTATTTCACAACAGGATGAAGAACTAGAGTAATCAAGACAGTGTGGTATTGGTATAAGGATAGATATATCAATGGAACAAAACAGAATCCAAAAATAAACCCACAAGGGTCAATGGAATTTCAACAAAGGCACAATGGCAATTCAATTAAAGTGATGCTAAACCAAATGGATAAAGGTATGGGGGAAAAAATCTTGAGCCCTATCTTACATATCACACAAAACCTGATCTGAAATTGATTACAGACCTAAATGTAAAGGGTAAAACTATAAAGCTTCTAGAAGAAAATGATTATCTTCACAACCTGGGTTAAGCAAAGATTTCTTGGACTGGCCACATAAACCACGAACCCAAAGAGAAAAAATTGATGAATTGGTCATCATTAAAATTAAAAACTTCTGCTCCTTAAAAGATATTAAGAAAATGAAATTCAAGTCACAAACTGGGAGAAAATATTCACAACTCATATACCTAAAAGGACTTGTTTCTAGAATAAAGATCTCTTATGAACCAAAAATAAAGACAACCCAATTAAATAAAATAGGCAAAAGATGTGAACATACATTTTGTAAGAAAAGATATGTAACTAGACAATGAGCATATGAAAAGGTGCTAAACATTATTAGTTATCGGCGAAATACAAATTAAAACCACAATGAGATACCATTTCCACTCACAAGAATGACTAAATGTTGGCAAGGGTGTGGAGCAACTGCAACTCTCATACATTGCTGAGAAGGTAAAAATGTTCAACTACTTTGGAAAACAGGCAGTTTCTTATAAAGTTAAGCATATGCCTACTCAGACCCAGTAATTCCACTCCTAGGTAATTATCCAAAAGAAAGGAAAACATATGATTCCACAAAAAAACTCGTATGTGAACATTGACAGAACTTTTGTTCAGAATAGCCAAAACTGGAAACAACACAAATGTCCATCAGCAGATGAATAACCAATTGTGTATATTCATACAATGGAATACTACTCAGCAATGAAAATTAACTGTTGAGACTCTGTAACAAAAGGGATGAATCTCACAGACAATATGAGTCAAAGAAGCTGTACACAGAGTACATCCTATATAATTCCATTTATATAACGTTCTAGAGCACGCAAAACTAATCTGTGGTGACAGAAATCAGATCAGTGTGGTTGCTTGGGAGGGGGCTGGGAGGGAGATTGGTGAACTGATTACAAAGGGAACCTCCTGGGGTGATGGATATGTTCTGCATCTAACGGGGCGGGGGGGCGGGGGGGGGGCGGGTTACACAGGTGTATGCATTTTTCAAAACTCGACCAACTGTATCTGCACGTTTCATTGTATGTAAAGTTTACCTAAATTTTTTTAAAGAGGGGAAAAAAAGAGTCAACAAGTTTTTACCTCTTTTCCAGTCTCAAAAAGCTTGCATACCATAGAATGTTACTATCACCAACATAAAAAGTTTCAGAAAAAAAGAATTAATCTTAAGTGATCAACAACTTCCAAATTTAAATTTCAAACATCATTCACAGGGAAATGAAGAATTCTGTTCCTAATAAATAACAGTTATAATGTTATTACTGGTAATAACAATGATGTGTAAATATTTAAATTTTCCAGACACAGTTCAAAGTGTCAAGAACATCTAGGAGTTCTGTAAATTCAACTCCACATAAAGCTCCTTCCCAGTATCTTAGCTACCTCATTCATTGAGGATTCTGGAACCAGTTTATGAAATTTCTATACACCCTTATCCTGTGACTTATTGTGGCAGACTCCCAATGTACTTGAGACCAACCCACTCTCAACCCAACCTTCAATGATCCTTTTATTCCTCAACTCCAACAACCTTCATCCATACCAAAGCAACCCATTTCTATGGCCAGTGACAATATATAAATTGCTCTACCTCCAAAATCTTAAAACTGTAATTATCTCAATAGTTAGTAGCTCCTCAGCTCCTTCCCTTTATTGTTACAACAGCTGTTCTGTGGGCTCATAATATCGCCAGTGTCCATAATCCTCGTTTCTTCCATTTGATTACAGCAATTATTTCCTTATTTTCTTCTTACTGGCCTGAACGCCAATTACTGCAATTACTTTCTTACCAGTACCCTCAACTTTCTCCCACAGCCTATATCAAGACATGCATACCCTACCCTGAAAACAGCCAATCTTGAACTTGACTTGACACCCCTACTCCTTGTCTTCTCTGGTGCTATAACTGAATGCTGCATAATCCTGAATGAAGTCATTCCCACAAATGAGTCACTACAAAACCATGACTTCTATGCTCAACAAATAAAGTAATATACATAAACTGTTGACAGTTTGGAGCCCTGTGATCCATATCTTAATGGCCACCAAAATAAACTGAAAATTTTAAATTCACTACCCTAGATTGAGGTATTGAAACTGTAATACAACCGTTAAACAGAGTTGCTGTTTCCTGACTAGATTTTGAAAGCATTTGTTTTGAAATAGCCATTCTTTTTTAACTCAGGTAGTCATTCCTAGTTTGGAAGGGTTTGAATTTCTTCAAAGAAGCCATTAAAATTAGGTTCAAATTTTCACCTATCAAATTAGCAAATACAGTCTGTTCTGTCATAAGAGAGGTTCCTGAACACCAATTAGCTTATAAGTGGTTAGTAAATAAAATAACAATACCAGTACAACACAGAAATTGTGTCAGTTTACATTTGAATTTTCCCAGGCAAGGGGAACTGGAATAGCAGGTAAAGAATTATAACTTTCAGTGGAAAAGGAAAAGACCCTCACTCAACTCAGCTACCGCCAGGCAGGAGCCCTCTCAGCCCTATTTTAAGAAAACTAAAAATAAGCACCTGCACAGCAGGGCTCTCTCCTCAGAGGAGCACCAACAGTCTCTGCATGGTTCCTGGACCTAGGAAGCTGCACATTCTCTTGTGTCCAACTCTATGGCAGCCCCAATGGCTTAGAAAGCTGCTCTCAACTGCACTATCTCAAGAACATGCAAGCCAGCGATTTCCACCCCATTATGTTTTAACATCTTTAACTCTCCTCTGAAGCAGCCTCAGCCACCCTAAGTGGTTTGACCAGGCTGTCCAAGTTATCTCATAAGGTACCAATTATGCTTTTGTTAGTAATTGGTTTGAAAACTGCAGAGGTCTTGAATGGTTTGCCCTTAACCTTATTCTTCCTGTAAGTCCTGTTATTTTCAGTGACTTGGAAACCTTAAAGGTTTTTTTTTTTTAATGTATTTGATGTTGTAACAGAAATGCTTATGTTCTTTAAATACAATACTGAATGTTAGGCAGGGTGAGGCAAGCAAGCAATTTGTGAACATATATCAATGTTTTATAAATATTTATACTCTGACCCACTAAGTCCAATTCGAAAAATTCATCCTAAGGAAACCAAATATAGATCCAAATGTTTATGTATAAAAATATTAGTCAAAATAAAATTTAAAATTGAAGAAAAGTAGCAATATAAACTACCAGCAATAGAGCAGTGATCAATAAACTATAATATATCCATAACAGAGAACAATAGTTTTCAACAATTTCTCTTTCTTTGGAGGAGAGAGGTGGTACTCTAAGCCATTATACCCCTTCAGTCAAATCTCTCCTGTTCATCCATGTGACATATTGAGTTTCCCCTTTGACGACAGGTTTTAATGACTAAAAAAACACTGAGAAAGACTATGAAGCCATGAACAGGACTCTTACAAATAAATTTTAATGAATTGAGTTTTGCTTAGAATGTAACATTAAATAAGAACAGACAAGATACAAACTATATACAGCAAAATTTTAATAATGTCTGGCATCTAGAATAGTTCCCTTGCATAAAATAGGTGTTCAATAAATGTCTGGTGAATTAAAGTTAAATGTACATGTATATGCACCCTCAGTGTTCACAGCAGCACTATTAATAACAGCCAAGACATGGAAGCAACCTAAATGTTCATCAACAGATGAATGGATA
>NW_021149184.1:0-288 GCF_002837175.3 Physeter macrocephalus
TTTTTTTCCTGTAATTGATAACTAGTCTCATGGCGTTGTGGTCAGAAAAGAAACTTAATATGATTTCAATTTTCTTAAATTTACAAGGCTTTTTTTTTTTTTGACCCAAGATATGATCTATCCTGGAGAATGTTCTATGAGCATTTGAGAAGAAAGTGTATTCTGTTGGTTTTGGATGGTATGTCCTATAAATATCAACTAAGTCCATCTTGTTTAATGTATCATTTAAAGTTTGTGTTTCCTTATTTATTTTCATTTTGGATGATCTGTCCATTGTTGAAAGTGGGG
>NW_021149184.1:7775-7962 GCF_002837175.3 Physeter macrocephalus
TTCTCCCTTTTTTTCTTGATGAATCTGGCTAATGGTTTATCAATTTTGTTTACCTTCTCAAAGAACCAGCTTTTAGTTTTTTTGGTTTTTGCTCTCGTTTCCTTATTGCTTTTTCATTGATTTCTGATCTGACCATTATGCTTTCTTTCCTTCTGCTAACTTTGGGGTTTTTTTGTTCTTCTTTCTC
>NW_021149185.1:0-780 GCF_002837175.3 Physeter macrocephalus
TACTACCCAAACCAATCTACACATTCAATCCAATCCCTATCAAACTACCACTCCCATTTTTCACACAACTACAACAAAAAATTTCACAATTTCTATCCAAACACAAAAGACTCAAAAGTGGGATTTTTTAGAGAAGTAGAAGAAAAAATTTGAGAATTTGTATGGAAAGAGAAAAGAGGGGGAATAGGGAAAGGAATGTTGAGAAGGAAAAATGGAGGTGGAGGAATGAGGGTGGGTGAGTTGAGATTATAGTAGAAGGGTAGAGTAATGAAGAGAGTATGGTAGTGGGAGAAAAAGAGAAATATAGATGAATGGAAGAGGATAGAAAGGGGAGAGATAAAGGGAGAGAGATATGGTGAGGTTATGTTTGATAAAGGAGGGAAGAATATAGAGTGGAGAAAAGAGAGGGTGTTGAATAAGTGGTGGTGGGAAAAGTGGAGAGGTAGATGTAAAAGAATGAAATTAGAAGAGTGGGTAAGAGGATAGAGAAAAATAAAGTGAAAATGGGTTAAAGAGGTAAATGTAAGGGGAGAGAGTATGAAAGTGTTAGAGGAAAAGATAGGGAGAAGAGTGTATGAGATAAATGAGAGGAAGATGGTTTTTGAGGGAGGTGGTAGAGAAATGGAAATAAAAAGAAAAATAAAGAAATGGGAGGTAATGAAAGTTAAAAGGTTTTGGAAAGGAAAGGAAAGTAGAAAGAAGATGAAAAGAGAAGGGTGAGAATGGGAGAAAATATTTGGAAATGAATGAATGGAGAGAGAATTAATGTGGAAAATATAT
>NW_021149185.1:7665-7959 GCF_002837175.3 Physeter macrocephalus
TTCTCAAAATCACTCTACTACCCAAACCACTCTACACATTCAATCCAATCCCTATCAAATTACCACTCCCATTTTTTACACAACTACAACAAAAAATTTCACAATTTCTATCCAAACACAAAACACCCCCAATACCCAAACCAATCTTCACAACCAAAAATCCACCTCCACCAATCACCCTCCCTCACTTCACACTATACTACAAACCTACACTAATCAACACACTATCCTACTCCCACAAAAACACAAATATACATCAATCCAACACCATACAAACCCCACACATAAACCCAC
>NW_021149186.1:0-866 GCF_002837175.3 Physeter macrocephalus
TCCCAACGCCATGACACTATCCCTAATGTAGGCCTGGATGTTCGTCCTAATTCAGGGCCTGACACTGTCCGTAACTAAGGCCCTGATGCCGTCAATATCTAAAGTCCTCACACTATCCTGAGCTAATTTACTAACCCATCTCTTACCAAGGTCCTGAAAATGTCCAAGTAAGCCCTGACGCTGTTCCTAAGAGAAGGCCTGATCATGTCTTTAACGAAGACCATAATGCTGATCCAACAAAGGCAATGAGGCTGCTCTTGTGTCATGCTCTGACAGTGTCCCCAGCTAACGGACTGACACTAGGCTTCCCTCAGGCCCTGTCGCTCTCCGTAAGCCAGGCCCTGATGCTTTCCTTAACTGAAACCCTGAGACTGGTTCTAAAGAAGGCCTTGAGGCTCTCAGTAACTAATGTCTTGACATTATCTCTCACTAAGGCCCGGAATCTGTCCCTAACATGGGCCCTGCTGCAATCAATAACTAAAATCAGGACACCATCCTGAGCTAATATCCGGACACATTTCTATACACGGTCCTGACACTGTCCCAAAGAATGCCCTGTCGCTGTCCTTAAGTGAAGACCTGAGGCTGTGCCTAACACAGGCCCTGAAGCTTTCCCTAACCGAGGCCTTGATTCTGTGACTAACTCAGGCCCTGCTCATGTCTTTCACTATGACCCGAATGCTGACCCAGCAAAGGCCCTGATGCTGCTCCTAAGCCATGCCCTGACAGTGTCTGCAGCTACGGGGCTGACGCTAGACCTCACTCAGGCCCTGATGTTCTCCCTAACTCAGGCTCTGACGCTGTCCCTACCCGAAGCCCTGACACAGCTCCTAAATTAGGTCCTGATTCTCTAAGTAACTAAGGAC
>NW_021149186.1:7582-7958 GCF_002837175.3 Physeter macrocephalus
CTAACTCAGGCCCTGCTCATGTCTTTAACTATGAACCGAATGCTGACCCAACAAAGGCCCTGATGCTGCCCCGACGTCATGAGCTCACTGGTTCTCCAGCTAGGTGGCTGATGCTAGGCCTCACTCACGCCTACACGTTCTCTCTAAGTCAGGCTCTGATGCTGTCCCTACCCGAAGCCCTGACACAAGTCCTAAATTAGGCCCTGAATCTCTAAGTAACTAAGATTTTTACACCAACTCAAGGTCATTTCATGACACTATCCCTTGCTCGGAAAGTGACTCTGTCCCTAGCTAATGTCCTGCATCTTATCCTAACTGAAACCCAAATACTCTCCCTAACTAAAGCCCTGACTAATCCTAACTAAGTCCTTGACAC
>NW_021149189.1:0-329 GCF_002837175.3 Physeter macrocephalus
GCTTGAGATAAACACGTCTCGATTAACTTCACAATGCGATGGATTACGGAAAATATCTGTTGTGGGGAAACTACGTCTGTACACCTGCTGTTTCTAATTCAATTTTGCCAGCACAGGGAAGTACGTACCCTCTACTTCTCGTGCTGGGCCGATGCTGTGTACACAGCGAAGCTGGAAGGGAAGTACGCTGACCGGCATGTATGCTGGTCGTACCGGCAACTAACAGAACCTTGCAAGGGTTCAAAGCAAAATTTGAACGTGGATTTTCCTAACTGCAGCACGAACACGAGTCGTCCGCAGTAGTGGCTGAACGAGACTGTTTTAGTATC
>NW_021149189.1:7047-7953 GCF_002837175.3 Physeter macrocephalus
GTAAGGTAAAACAGGTCTATATTGGAATAGAAGGTTTCTGCTGCGACTGGGTATAAATTGTCACAGTACGCTGCCTCCATCATCAAATCAAAATCTTTTGTGCAAAAGACCAAAGGGTAAGACGGCCATATAACGCGGGATGTACACTAAACAGTATGCCTTACTTTTTTTTTCGTACGGGTAGGTGGGGGTGTCTGTGTAAGGAGAATTTTTGCCTGCGTTTAACGATTCGCCAGTGGAGCTGAGGATAGAGTTTGCCAGGGCGCCGTGTCATCACTACAGCAGGCGGTGCCTAATCTCCACGTCGAGGGAAGCAGAAGCGGGGGATAGAGACCAAATTCCGGAGCAATTCCCGTGCTACATCCGGCATTTGCGAACGTCGCCCGTACACAAATGAACACCGAAAACTCTACGAATCATTATTCGTACCATTCTAGTTGATTCAGGCAGAGACAGACAGCTAGCCGTTGCCCAAAATAGTCCATTGCTTTCACCCCTCGACCCCGCGGCATTACAGTGAACCTCTCGACACCCAGAGGACGAGAATGATGATGAGCATGGGAGGTGAGGCGATCCTGCTAACAACAGTGGTGATAATAAGAAAGACTGGCGTGTGCAACCCGTACGCATTCTACACCCCGGAGCGATAGCTATCTGGCCATCGAGGGCAGCCTTAGAGTGCTAAGACATTTACGTGTAACTAGATGTGAAGCGAGTGCGAGGGACAAAGTCGGGATTCCTTTGCCGTATTCCTCTGTAGAGGCACGCTGGCCTCCCAACAAACGGAAAAGGTGTTCAGACGCAGAAGGAGCACTTTTCGCGTAGCGAACTCAAACGTGATGCTCTCCCCGACCTTCAACAAATCGAATAGTGCCCCTACACAAAGACGAGCATCTTGTCGTGTGA
>NW_021149190.1:0-773 GCF_002837175.3 Physeter macrocephalus
CTACGTAACCTTTGGAGAGACGCGGGAGAACCTGTGTAGTACACACAAGTGCAACACCAGTCCTCACTGATGTGCAATCTTGGAAGCTGGCAAATTTCACCAAACTGGCAGGCAGGCGAGTAAACATCAAGTCAAGCCGTTGCCCTCTATTCACCAGCACACGTTAGTTGTATATGCGTATGAAAACACCGTCTATGCGTGCACATGTAGACCTGTGTATACGAACGGAGCACACAGCACGTACACAATGACACATGCACGTTCATAGCTAGCGCCCCAGAGCGTATGGCGCCGCAGTACCACTCGATGGCCGTCTTGCGCTGATGCTCCTTAGTTGTATGGTAATTCGTAGTCACGCAGCTTTATATAGTCGTAACCTTGTGTATCATTTGAGAGAAAATAATGGAGCCTGTACCCAGACACGCGCACACTTTTTAGAAAGTGAGAGCCACGACGCGTTCCTGGCGTGCACACATGCGAGATAACATAGGGCGAATGCTCACAGTGGTTCGTGAGGTACGCAGGCACGTGTATGAATTGAAGGTTCGCTCAAGAGCAGTCATTTGTTGTTTTCTACATAACGGTGCACCTGCTCTGCTACATGCAATACCGGCGTCTACAGTAGCCACTAACGCAGCTTGCACCTATCGAATGGAAAGCTCTGTTTAGGGTCAGCGCCTCTGAACAACGTATACATACTCCATGAATGGATTCGCACCTCGACACCTACAGGCTGACTGCATCCTACCAAGAAGTACACACCTATCTTTCCT
>NW_021149190.1:1973-2462 GCF_002837175.3 Physeter macrocephalus
GGCCTATTGTACGACCCCAGGGTACGGTAAGAAGCCTGCGAGCATTTGTACAACAACTAGGCAGACTAGCACGGACAAGGACACAAAAGAAGCTGATCTTGCACGCAAGCCCAATTTGCACGACTATTTCTAGTTTCTAAGCTGTCGCACACGCCACAGGCAAGAGGGTATTCAAGTAAACAAGCAACTCGTCGCAGAAGCCGGCAATTCGCCGAGCCGACGTTTGACGTATCAATTTCTATTCGTTATTGCAGGCAGGTTTTCGGAGTTAACACAATATATCACGCGCGTGGCGACCGGAATCATCTCCTCCCGTAAAGAGTATTGCTTTTCCGGCCAAGTTGCCCTCGGTGCCCGTCGCGCTGGTGCGCTCAAGTCCACGCGTGATTTTGCACATCCAGTCGGGCGGAACTCCCGACGCGAACCGGCGGTGTGGCCAGAGTGGAGCCTGTGAAAAGCACCCTGCAGCATCTATGTCTTAGGAGGGCC
>NW_021149190.1:7597-7950 GCF_002837175.3 Physeter macrocephalus
CGCACGGCGCCCTCCGCTCATTCTCCACCAGACGACATCCTATTATATCTGCCAACTAGCACTTTCAATTAAATGACGATAAGGGAGCCCTGACTTGGAAGAAGTAGAGAACAGCTATAACAGCTTGTAGGGAAGCGGCATTCTTTGTGTTCTGAGAAGCGCTACAGCTACATCCGCAACTTGCGCGCACACTTGGACTACATATATATTGACGTGTATACATCTACGTACATGCATACGATGGATCCGCACATAATATATATGTGTGTGTGTATAGAGATGTTAACATGCGCGCACACATATATATGTAAATGTGTATAGAGATGTGAACATGCGCGCACACTTGTACTACA
>NW_021149191.1:0-640 GCF_002837175.3 Physeter macrocephalus
CAGGTATACATTTACCCACTGTTACAGAGAAGTAGCTCAATATTATTCTTTGTGTCTAGGTGGAGGAGCAAGTATGTAGCCGCGTCTGCACACACTCATATATACAATCACACAGAAAAATTGTGCAATATGCATGTATGACAAAGAGCAACTTGAAAACTAGCGCCTACAACTATTGTCTCCCATTCTTAGCCTCTAGCACGGCCTCAGCTGCAGATAAGCGGTGTTTCACAAAACCGTTTCCGAGTACAACTCTTCGCTGGTGATTTGCAGTAGTATCCCGCCCACACCCACCCCTCTGTGTTGAGACGTAGATGCGTTTGTACGTGTGTGGAAGTATATGTGAAAATCTCTACGTAGACTTGAAATATATACATATGTAAATACGTACTTCGGAGATAGTACCGCCACGGTCGTACCCAAACGAAGTGACTCTTCTCTCGCAAGTGACACAAAAAAGTCTCCATTCAACGAGTGTGTACGCCTCCGCGCGCACGCATATACATGAGCGTTTTACCTTGTAGACGAAACCTACTCAAGCGGGTATATAATTTACACGACATAGGCGCGTCTACAACGAAAGAGGCTTTTTCTCGTTCCGTGTGAGCATGCTGACGATTCACGATTCGCCAGTGAATCA
>NW_021149191.1:2130-4457 GCF_002837175.3 Physeter macrocephalus
AGATACATAGATAGATAGATATACACAGAACTACGTATATGCGTGTACGCGTGTGGACAAGGGGATGTGCGCGCGGGCTGAAGGAACTGCGTGCAGCTTCCCACAGATTTCACACGACCTGCCGCAGCTGTTTATGTAAGGACAAAAAAAATGCATGCACATCTTCCCTTCGTCGACGGATTTGAGCAGGTGAGTTCATAGGGCGCGTGGGCCACCGCATGCGCAGAGCAAAAAGCAGAGACGCCTTGGCTAGCCCGCCGTAGTTGAATACCGCGGCTTTTAATTGGGAGTGATACGGAGAGAGAAACGGGGAAAGGAAGGGATTTCTGCTGTGGTAGCATCAAAAGACACAAGGCGCGCTGCTCTTCTGAGTCTTGGCTCTGAGTTGTTTCACATGGTTGCAGAAGCATTTATGCATGCACAGACACACCGTGGAGACGGTGCACAGGAGCGGAGGGTGGCAAATACGACAGAGAAAGGTGAGAAAGAGGAGGTCGAAACTATCACGCGTTGTCAGAGTCAGCCCAGATGCCTCCGACCAAGAACACGGCGTGCAACCGCATGCACTCGCAGAGATCTGCTTATTTCATATGGAATAAATACATACGTTTATAGCTGTCCACAAAACAGACACACATACGTGTATAGGTGAGTGGTTCTGGGCGCGCACTGGTGCATTCTACGCATACAAGGGAAGACTACCACTCTCCCACAAAGGCACCGTCCTTCGGGTTTATGTGTAACGTCCTTGCAGGTGTGAAAAACAGGATACATGTATATATATATGTATATATTTATATGTAGAGAGAGAGATAGATAGGTAGATGAGCGCTTGAACAGTAGGACAGATACACAGTGACAGGTATGCATTTGTTCTGACGCGTCTCCCGCATGGTGTATAGGACTACAGGGGTGGACCCACTGCTATCGCGAGACCTCGCAGGTAGGAAGCACCTCAACTTTGTTACAAACATACGTATGCACTTGTAGATCACGGGCGCATACATATCAAGGTAGACGGTCGTAATATTCATCCACACAAAAAGATTGACGTGTAATGGGCAGCCAGGCACGGACGGGGACTCCCGCCCTCTGCGTCTGTGCAGTCGCCTTCTCTCTTCTTAACGTTTACTACCCTTCAGCTGGTCCAATTAGACGCACACAAGCACACAAATATAGAGCGAGAGGCGCTGGAGAGCTACACAGGGTTTCAGAGAACTGGAAGCATACGCCTATTTCTGGCTGCCTGACGCCGCAAATATTTGACGAAAGCCTCTGTCTAGAGTACTAAATGTATGTACGTATATGTACAGGAACGGCATCGTTATGGCTCCGCAGATCCCGTGGGTGAATACCACCACATGCAGGCCGCTCATGCGCAGCCCCGGTGCACACAGTATTATGCACATATATGTATGTATATACACACACAAACCAGGTAAGTATATATTCACAAATGTGAGTGATAGTTGACTAAAATAGCCGTTTCACTAGGAGAAACCAACTATAACCCCAAAAATTCCCTCCAAAGAGAAGAAAAGCACCTTCTGCGTGGAGTGGCGCGCACTCGGAAGCGGCTGCCAGTGCGCATGCAAGCGCACATGTCTCCCGCTTCACAAAGTAGATTGGGTGCACGAATATCCACCATCTTTCGGCTGCTATCAGAACGGTAAGTTTGCTTCAAAGCACAGCATGTTTACCTGGTGAAAATATGGTATTTCATGGTTTCGCGTCCGTCCTTCCTGAGCGGTACACGTTCTACACAGGTTAATGTTTTTGGAGAGCGTCGAGGAACACATGCAGTTACGGGATACACACACACCCACACCTTCCGTCAGAGTGCTGTACAAACACACACCCTAATATATCATTGGACTTGTGGATTGAGATGCTTGCACTTGTATGATGTAGGCAGCTGTGGTTCACGTCCAACGCGTTTCGTTGGCATATTTGTGTATGTCCCTTCCACAAGCACATCTCCGACTGTGGCTGTATACTCAAGAGGGACGGGCACGCTGCCGTACACATGCATAGGTTCTTATATGTATTTGCGCCTTTCTGCGCACGAATGTGGGTGGAAAGGAGCTGCAGTCTAAATGTGTCTGTGCGTACACGGCCGCACATGCACGTATATTTGTACATATGTGAGTCTATGGCGAGTGGTTCGAGCGGCTTTAAGCCAGGAGCAATACTCACACTAGAGGCACATTGTGGCCTTCAGCTGCACTCACCCTCCCCCGTGGACTGGCGCGAGGAAGTCACACCTCGTCATTGAATGCACACAAAGGACCGCGGTCTTCCATCCAACGTCTCCCAAACTAATAGCT